>NC_134353.1:611849328-611921828 GCF_048569485.1 Anomaloglossus baeobatrachus | reverse complement strand
AATAGGGACTGCACCAAATAAATTGCCATTGTGTAGAAGGACACACTTAAGACTCCGCTTTGAGCTATCAATAAACAATGGCCATTCATTTGGATTGTACATTGAAAGCCCTAATTCTTCTAGTAAACTAGGAATATTATGGCAAAACACAAAACCGCTGTCACACCGAAAGTACTGCAAAAATGTACTTTCTCTAGTACGAAACAGGGCTGTGGAGTCGGTAAGCCAAACCTTCGACTCCGACTCCGACTCCTCAAATTCTCTTGCACCGACTCAGACTCCGGCTCCGACTCCGACTCCGGCTCCGACTCCGACTCCTACATATATTGCTTATAGTTAGGTGAAAAATTTATTGTAGTACATGAATATGTGTATGTGAACATCAGACATTTAATAATTTTTATGATACAATAATCAAGATATTTGGATAGAACATAAAATATATTTATTGGAATACAACTTTAGAACACAAACTGTAATAAATTGTAAATATGTAATACACTATGTAATATACAGTAGATTACATATATATCTTGTGTGTGTATATACACTATACTATAGATACTATATACTATATACTATAGAGATATATATATATATATATATATATATATATATATATATATATATATATATATATATATATATATATATATATATATATATATATAATTACATATTTACAATGTATTAGTTTTTTGTGTTCTAAAGTTGTATTCCAATAAATATTTTATGTTCTATCCAATTATCTTGATTATTGTATCATAAAAACAATTAAATGTCTGATGTTCACATTGTACTACAATAAATTTTTCACTTAAATATAAGCATTATACTAAATATTATTTAGTAAAATATTCAGCACATTCTGCATTGCACTCCTGTCCCCAATTTATTATATATTTTAGGAGTCGGAGTCGGTGCATTTTATACCGACTCCGACTCCGACTCCACCAAAATGAGCTCCGACTCCGACTCAGACTCCGACTCCACAGCCCTGGTACGAAAGTATGATACCTTCGCTCCTTGTTCAAGTAACTGTTTCTCATTCAGCCTTGATGCTAGTACCGTATTTTTCGGACCATAAGACGCACTTTTTTTCCCCCAAATGTTAGGGGAAAGTTGGGGGTGCGTCTTATGGTCTGACTATAGGGCTGCGGCTGGGAATGAGGGTGCTGGATGGGGGGGGTATGTGAACGGGCTGGATGGGGGGGGTATGTGAACAGGATGGATGGGGGTTTATAGCAGGATCATATACAAGGCAGGAGGATCATTACCAGGATGGGGTACCTTAGTAGAGAATTTGGGGACATTACCCCCATAACAGTGTCAGCAGCAGATCCTCGCCCTATAACAGTGTGTCATGACCACATTTTTTGCTTAAAGTTTTATTTTCCCATTTTCCTCCTCTAAAACCAGGGTGCGTCTTATAGTCCGGTGCGTCTTATAGTCCGAAAAATACGGTAATTCTGAAGCTTTTTTTGATAAGCCCAATTCACGTGCTAAATCATTTAACTCGTGCTGACCAAATCCCTTACAAACTGAATCCTTGTGAATTTCAAATTCTGCATCATTGCTGTCACTGTGTTCATCAACATCACTCAGAACTTCTAGAGATGGTAGCTGTTCGAAAACTGGCACTGGAATTTCAGCTGAATGAGGCATTGGTCTGATAGCTGACGGTAGATTTGGATATTCTATTTTACTTTTATTTTTCCTGTTAAATCCTGATGTTTTCACTAAACAGAAGTAACAGTCTGTGGAATGACTTTTTTGCTCTCTCCACACCATGGGGATACCAAATGCCAACTTTTCACATGTTCCTTTGGTCCACATCCGTAAACTCTCGACACACTGCTTGCACACTATGTGAGGGGCCCATGGCTTATCTTGATCACCGAGTTTTACTTTAAAATATGCAAAATATGTTTAACAAATGCACTGATGTTTGCCCTTTCAACTGGAATGGTGAAAACACCACAAATATAGCAGAAGGAGTCAGGGTTGTTTAGGCATTTACGACGAGAGGAAGAAGGAGCAGACATGATCTGAAACAAAGGAAATATGTACATAAGTAAATAAAACACTGAGATGGAAAGTTACAAGCTTTGAAAACTAAGAAAAAAAATCATAAAAAGATATATAAATTACAACTAAGCGCCCAATGTAAAGAGAAAATCTATCACAAATCCTATTTATTCCTACTAGGATACATTTTTTGTGTAAAGATATTGATAATTATGACGTATTGGGAGCTGCACACACCTCTCACCACACTCTCAGTTGTGACTACTCTTACAAGTTGCCACGTAGCTCTATATGAGTCGAATTGTACTCAGATAACAAGTCTTATTACAGAAATCAGTGCAATTGTGCAAGGTAAGTTGAGGAGGAAAAACTTGACGTGATAGAAAAAAAAACTGACTACATTTTTGGAATCAGCATGCCAATTTTTGTATAAATCAGCTCAAAAACCTAACTCAACAGAATTTTTTTTTCAAATTGTTCCCCTTACATACATACATACATACATACATACACACACACACACAAAAAATATATATATACACACACGCACACATATAAAAATATATATCTTTATTTAATGTGGTGTGAACTTAGCCTAGTGGGTGCAGTCAGATGTCCGTATAGCTTGCCTGAGGATGGACTGGCCGGTGGCTCTTCTGACCCCGGTGTGACAGCGTATATTACCTTGTAACTGTGACACTTAGCTCAGTGGAGCCGCCGGCCAGTCCAGGCATTATGAGGAGATTGTCGCCAGTGTTGTACGGCGTCTGATTGCGCCCTAAGGTGCAGAATCATTTAAGATTAAAAAAAATAATAATTCAGTGGCTCAGTAAGGCTTTTTTCTTGACAAAAGACAGTGTTATACTTTGTCAGTGAAATAAATAACTACGTTCACATGCCGATAAGGGCAACAATAATGCAGTTAGCTCTGTTGATAAATGTAATATTTGCTTTGGATCTAATGGACAAACATTACAGTAAGGATAAAGAAGCATATAGAGTAGTGAAAAAGACAGACCGGGCTCGAGGGAGGTTAGCTAAGGCAAACCAAGGAAGTCACAATTCATGTGCACAAAAATATGTGCTTGTGCCAAGATCAGCATTTCTTGTGAGAAATTATGCTACTGTGAACTACAAAGAAAATATACAAAAACATTCTAACCCCATAATAAGCTTACCAGTCAATGTTTCCAGTTTCTATCTCATCACTTTCCAGCAGATAACTTTTTTCCACCACCACTATCAAGGCTGTTCTTTTTTGCATGTACAAAATAGCCGAACAGACTGCACTTTCTTTAGGCACATATCTGGGGGGGCCTCAACCAGGCGTTTGACGGAAGTGGGGAGCATCATTGTTGATACCAAAAAGTTAATTTTTCCTGTGTTGGAAGCATTTAGATACAAGGCAAGGACATTACAATGAATATTTTGCAACAGCTCTGCATCCTTAAGAAAAATCATTTCTGAACATTTTCCTCCTTAAATGCCCCCCATAATCTGTACAATTCAGTTGAAAAATAGAATTACCGTATTTTTCGCTTTATAAGACGCACTTTTTTTCCCCCAAAATTGTGGGGAAAATAGGGGTGCGTCTTACAAAGTGACTGTAACTTACCGGGCAGTAATGCGGCGGTGGAGTGAGTCACAGGAGGCTGGTGCGGCCGCAGTGGATTCCCGGCAATCTGTTGCGGTGGCGGCAGCGATGGATCCCCCGGCAATCGGCTGCGGTGGCGGCCGCCATTGATCCCCCGGCAATCGGCTGCGGTGGCGGCAGCCATGGATCGCCCGGCAATCGGCTGCGGTGGCGGCCGCCATTGATCCCCCGGCAATCGGCTGCGGTGGCGGCAGCCATGGATCGCCCGGCAATCGGCTGCGGTGGCGGCAGCCATGGATCGCCCGGCAATCGGCTGCGGTGGCGGCAGCCATGGATCGCCCGGCAATCGGCTGCGGTGGCGGTCACCATAGCCGAAATCTTTATCTGCGCCTGCGCTGCCTCCAACGCGACTTCCGGAAAATGGCTGCGGACGTAGGCGCAGATGGAGATCTCGGAGAAGCGAGATCTCCATCTGCGCATGCGCTGCCTTCCGTAGCCATTTTCCTGAAGTCCATCGCGTCGGAGGCTACGCAGGCGCAGATAGAGATCGCAGCTCTCAAAGATCGCGATCTGCGCATGCGCGGGCTCCATTTTAGATCTCCGCAGCAGCCGGAGACTATCATAAGAAAGAGGAGAGAGAGAGAAGAACGATTCTCCCTCTCCTCGCTAGGGCTGGATGCTGATTGGTGGAGACAACTTCTGCAGAGCTGCCTCCACCAATCAGTGATCTGAGCCTGACAAATGTTATCAGTTGAACGAAGGGTCCTAATAGGTGAGCAAAAAACACTGAAGGGGAACACAACCCCCATCATCAGCCTTCAGAATATACTGTATCAATCGGTGTATTCAGAAGGATGATGGGGGCTGTAGTCCTTTAGCGTAAACACTCCAGGGAGGGACTAATGTAGTGGCCAAAGTGTTAATGTGACTACCACCCCCCTCATCTTTCAGAATACAGCCATGTATGGTATACAGTACATGGGTGTATTCCTAAGGATGAGGGGGGTGGTAGTCCCAGATCCCCATAAAAGTGCATCATGCAGGTCCCCCATAGCCGTGTCATCCACGGATCCCACATAACAGTGCATCATCCACAGGTCCCCCATAATAGTGCGTCATCCACAGGTCCCCCCATAATAGTGCGTCATCCACAGGTCCCCCATAATAGTGCGTCATCCACAGGTCCCCCATAGCAGTGTGTCATCCACAGGTCCCCCACCCCATAGCAGTGCGTTATCCACAGATCCCCCACAGCAGTGTCATCCACAGGTCCCCAATAATAGTGCATCATCCTCAGGTCCCCCATAACAGTGCGCCATCCACAGGTTCCCCATAGCAGTGTCATCAACAGGTCCCCCATAGCAGTGTCATCCACAGGTCCCCCACAGCAGTGTCATCCACAGGTCCCCCACAGCAGTGCATCATCCACAGATCCCCCCCATAACAGAGCCTCCTGTTGAGTCTAAATTGTTAAAATAATGTTTTTTTTAATTTTATTAAAATGTTTTAGCACACTATTTGGCTCAATTCTTTTTTTTTTTAATTTTCCTCCTCTAAAACCTAGGTGCGTCTTATAATCAGGTGCGTCTTATAAAGCGAAAAATACGGTAAATCTTCTAAGTTGGAAAAAAATGGAACTAAAATAAAGTGGTTACATCTATATGCACATCCATTAACTAATACTTTGTAGGAGTACCCTTTGCATGTATGACAGCATTCAGTCCTTTTGGGTAGGAGTCTGTTCTTATGGCCCATCATGACTTGGCAATCTTTTCCCACTTCTGTGCTTAGGGCTCCGAATGTGTCCGATTGCGAGGGCATCTCCTGTATCACCTGTGTACAGCACCCTCTGTAGGCCAGACCACTGATATTCCATTGGATTCAGGTCTGGGCACTCGTTGGGACATTCCAAATCTTTGTTCATCTTTTGGCAAAGTCATTCTTTCGTTGATTTGGAGATATAATGAGGATCGTTGTCATCCTGAAATGTGAAATTTCTCTTCATCTTCAGCTTTTTAGCAAAGACCTAAAGGTTTTGTTGCAAAATTGCTTTTTTTTTTTTTTTTTTAACCAATTCCTTCCACGTTGATTTAAGCCCCAGTTTCAGCTTCCAAAAAACAGGCACAAAGCACAATGCTGTCTCCACCATGCTTCATTGTGGGTCTAGTTTTCTTTTGGTGATGTGCAGTGTTAGCTTTGCATCAAACATAATTTTGGAATACTGACCTTGGTCTCATCAGTCCAGAACACATTTTCTCACATACTTCTGGCAGACTTAATGAAGGTTTTGACAAAACACAGCCAGACTTGGAAGTTTTTCTTTGTAAGAACAGTCTTCAGTCTTGCCAGCCTACCTCACAAAAAATACTTGCCAGACATTCCTGCATCTCCTTTAATATAAATACCTACAAAAGTGAGAGAGTCAAAAAAATCTGCAAGAAGAAAAAAGTTACTATAGTAAAAAGTTACCAAGTTGTATAATTTGAATAGTATCTGTTATGCTGAAACGTAAAAAAAATTTTGAAACTAAAAAACAACACGTGGGCACATAGCCTTAATATGTTTGGAGTTTTTCCACTATTGTATATTACGTGCTTCTCCTGATCTCACACCTGCATAGCACGGGTATGGTAGATATAGGTAGTTCAGATGTTTTCTTTAATGAAGCTCTTTCATGTTGCTTCAGATCTCTTGGCATTCTCCCGAACCAATTTTCTTCTGTTCTTTTCATGAGCGTTTGAAAGACGTCCAGTTCTATGTAATGTCACAATTGTGTCAAATTTAAGCAACTTTTTGATAACCAACTTTACAGTGTTTCATGGTATATTGAATGCCTTGGAAATTGTTTTATGTACTTCTCCTGAATGATAACCGTCAACAGTGAGATCCCTTTGCTGTGTTGTAAGCAGTTAACATGTCCTTAATGCTAGGGCCACACAGCTCAATATAAAAAATAAAAAATAAATAAATAAAAAAGGGTATAAATTTTCATCCAGAAAAAGTGCTATGATTCTTTTCTATCATTTACAGAACCATTAAAAGTTTCCTATGTTACAGAACTGTAATGTGTCTGTAAAAATTTGATGCCAAACTATAGCATCTGATTTTTTTTTCCTTGCACCCTTCGATGAATGAATGAGAGAACAAATGAATGAGAGAACAAATGAATGAGTCTCATTTGATGTCACAGTCAAATTGGAGCATGGTGCTATTTTTTCCCCGACTGATTCTGTGAGTGAAAACAATTGGTTATTTGTGTCGCGGGCGGAGGGGACGTGCTCGCCACGCTCGGATCCGGGGCCTCTGCTGCTGCTCGGTGGCTCGAGCAGTGGGCCGAACCCGGGGACTCGAGCAGCGCTCCTCGTCCACGAGTGAAAAGGGGTGGGTTGGTTAGGGAGATAGTTCGTGACGCCACCCACGGGTCGTGGTGATTATGGGCACCACCGCTGCTGGTGACGGGGATCCCGGGAGCGATGGTAGGGAGCAGCTAGGATGTTGTCCCCACCGTGGGTAGGGGTTGGTGGTCCCGGGGCCCGGTGGTGTAACGGGGAGGCTGGATGGCTGGGGTGCAGGGTTGCAGGGGCAGTGCGGCGCGGTGCCGGATGGCACTGGTGTACTCACCCGGGCAGTCAACGACAGAGTCTCTGGCAAACCAAACGGCTGGATGGACGGGTCCCGCAGCCGGCTGCAGTGTTGTTGTGCTCTCCCCGGATGGTGTGATGGTGGCTGTCTTTCCCTGCACCTGTTAGAATGTTCTGACTCCTGTGGTTGCCCACCGGTAGTCCGCTCCCTGGCGTATAGGTACCGAAGGAGCCCGTTTTGCCCGCAGGCGCTGGCCCTTGGATCTCTAGCCTATGGCGGTGGCTGTATATACTCACGGTGTGGACTGTTGCCTTCTGTCGGGTCTTTGTTGTTAGAAAACCCCTGGGGTTTCGGTCACACTCGGATTTGACAGTTGTCGGCGGCTCCAAGCCTAGTCGGGGTCCGATGGCCCTGCCTGTGTGCTTAGCTTCACTCCACTCCCCGGTTCGGTACCGGCGGGCCACCACCCGACCCCGGTCCTACGGTTCTGCAGAGGTCCACTAACTCCTGCAGACGGTCACCACCGTCTGCCAACCTTGCTGTTTGTGTCTGGGCCCCTACCCAGACACCAACAGTTTCTGACTTCTCACTTCCACTGTCTACACAAAATCTGTCACTTTTCCCGCCTCCAGGCCTGTGAACTCCTCGGTGGGTGGGGCCAACCGCCTGGCTCTGCCCCACCTGGTGTGGACATCAGACCCTGGAGGGAGGCAACAAGGGTTTTTGTCTGACTGACGCGACTCTCCAGGGGAGGGTGTGTGTGTGGTATTATGTCTGTGACTACCTGGCTAGTCCAGGGCGTCACATTTGCACTGCTCCATTGGATACCAAATGGTTAATTAAAATCAGATAGCACTCAATCGATTTACACGCTCGTGTGCAAGAGAGCCCAAGAGGTAGAAAAAGTTTTGAAACTATTCTTCTTGGTACTAGTTTTATAACATGACAAAAACTTGGCATTTTAACAAGGGTGCTTAGACTTTTTCTACCCAATGTATAGCATCTTTTTACCAATATATACCTTTTTACCAACAGGTAACCTATGCCACTGCACGGCTAAGCAGAGACCTATGTCACAGCTTTCAGTATATCTTCAAAGTGAAGCACTGATGAAATGTGAACAGAGACAAATCACAATATTTCTGATTCTACCATCACAACTTTCCTATGTGTATATTAGGTACGTTTTTAGATAATTCTTTTTACTGTGCAGTCCACAAGTATAAGAAACACACAGGGTTACACAATCTACCACAAAGGCTGCAACAATAGCATTCAGCGTCCAATCACAACCCTGGCAACTGGCGTAAGGTTTGGAACGTCTTAACAAAATGAACAAACTAGAAACAATACAGAATGTGTTTTGCTATGAACAAAGGCAATCCCACATAAGCATTGGCAGAGCGGCATGCTTTTTGCTAGGTACACCTCATACATTTCTGTGCCAGGAATAAAGCTGAAATGTACTGCAGCGGCAGAGATAAAGGCAATAGCACAGAGCATGGCTAGTAAGAGAAGCAGGCATATCAGTCTAATAAGCATGTATACCTTAACCAACACCTGAACTACATTCTGTTCCCGATCTGGCTCCTGAAGACGACCATTTAAGGGAATGAATAAGAACTTTTAATGTTTCTATACTACCTTGCTGAACGTTATACCTAGCCTTAATCCTCTTAAGTCATTGCTAAGCAATAGGTGGAAGCAGAAAGCACATCACAGCGCAAATCTCAAGGCCCCAGCGGACACTAGTCCTGATGTGTATTGATTAAGTATCACCACCACAACCACCATCATCAGCAACTCACAGTTACAGTGGGCACACAGGAGATTTTGGATAGTCACTTTATTTGCCAGCTGCCTGTGGCTTTCCAGTACAAGAATAAACGTGACACAAGCTGAACAATGGCAGAAATCTGTGGAAAAAGTTGATCTACCATGTTGGATTTTATTTTCAGCCATTGTGGGATGCTGACGTTCTAAAGATGTTCAAGAACAATGACCGATCTGCATCCCAGCAATAGAAACCAGCAGTTTAATCAGTGGTTGTGTCCAAATAGTACCTTTAAAAGAGGTTGTCCACTACTTTTACATTGATGGCTTATGCTTAGGAGAGGTCATCAATGTCTGATAGGCGGGGTGTCTGCCTGCAGCTCTCACCGAGAAGAGCTGGCCAGGCCAGCCAGAGATGCTCAGTTCCGGAGCTGACTCATCAACCGATAGCAGCCACGGCCGGGTAATGCACATCCACCTCCCATTTAAATTAATAGGAGGCGGATGTGCAGTACCTGGCACCTGCCACTATCAGAAGACAGGGCAACTCCGGAACTGAGCATTTCCGGCTGCCGCTGTTCAGCGGAGGTGCGGAATGTTGGACAACAGCCAATCAAACATTGATGACCTATCCGAAAAATAAGCCATCAATGTAAAAGTAGTGGACAACGTCTAAGTTTTTGCCATGTTGTCCCAAGCAATGACCTTCATGTATCAAATCATAAATAAGCCATTCAGAAAAGAATACCAGTTTGAGAGTCATTATTGTCAGTGGATGGATTACAATGACTGCTAACCTCTCTGGTAACACAGGATCATCATTCACAGCAGGCGATTTAACTGCTCCCCATGCTTGCAAATCCGTTCAACTATGACCTTCGCACATGATCATTAAATGCTTCAATACCAAAGATAGGGTCTGAGTTCGTTCACTGCTGCAAATGTATATGTGGCTTTCCTGACAGAAAAGGAAGTAGGGGTCTAGAATAATCCTAGTGGCCAGAGTAGAAATGGTCTTCATAATAATGAATGGGCAAGATTTCTACTAAAAGAGCTGGATGTATGCATTGCAGGGTAATGCTGTTCAAATAATTTAGAGGGCTGATACAAAAAAAGTTATACCTCCCAACCTGTTTAATGTGGGCACTTGTTCTCAATGGGGAGAGGGTATTAATCTTGTACCAGACCTCTTACCCGCTATGAGAATGAAACAATGATGTTGAAATCCAAAGTGTGAGCCATTTCCTGCCACCAGGAAGAGTGGGACACCCCAATACACCTAAATGGTTGGCCGCTCCCGCTGAAAATTTGTAGCTTTGGCTGATGATGATTTTTTTTTTGTATGACTGCCTTAAGACCCCTTTATTTTATATAGCTGCTGCCTCAGCCAATTATTCAGTTAACCGTTATCTCCCCCGATTTTCCCATACACAGGATCGCTTAGCTGGCTGTGTCCTCCATGAGCAAGCCCCTGCCAAACTTCCTATGTTTCCTGACAGTGTGTGTGTGTGTGTGTGTGTGTGTGTGTGTGTGTGTGTGTGTGTGTGTGTGTGTGTGTGTAGTGTGGGGGGTCCTGACTGTCGACTATCAACTGATCCCATCAATATAAACAGATTTGGCCAACGTTAGTCTAATGTGCATGGGGGGCTTTAGCTCTCACACAATGCATATTTCTGGTTTGCTGTTGATTACTATATTGAGGCTATATGATGACATTTTCAGCTTTTGTTTACACTGATCATGTTAGTAGGATTTTACCAACATCATTTAGCTTCTGTTCTATTCGATTTCACAATGTGTTCGATTGGTTGAGCAGCCAATTGTAAATAGGTTAATCACTGGTAGAAAGAAAATAACATGGTCATAAAAAAAAAAACTGCTAAATCACAAACATTCAGCAGTTTCTAAAGAGTTCCATCATCTACCTCAGTAATTCCCAAGCTCTTTACCATTAGGGAACTCCAGAGAAATATTTCTCCTCCAAGTGACTCCCTACATCAGTGGTCCCCAACCTTTCTAACCTTGAGAGCCACATTTAGTTCTTAGAGGGTCGCGAGCCGCATTCAACTCAGAGTGGGTCGCAACTTATTTTCAGCTTCTGCACCCTCACATTAGGGACACCCAGAGACTCCTTTACAGTATAATGACAGCAAAAGCTTTTCCACAGTACTCACAGCGAAGCAGTATAGCAAGAGCCAGGGGTTCCCACAACTATTCAGTATTCTTGCATCAAGCACTCCCACCTTACTTTTGAATCCAGCGTCATACACCCTGTTTGACTGGTAGAATAATCCTGTCTCCAGTTTACAATACTTACATTATATCTAAACCCCCAAGGCCAGAATATGGGCATCCAAATCTGCTCAACCTTGCACGGCTACTCACATACATGACCATCTGGAGACCTGTTCTTCATAGCTCTTTGCTAGACCTGGCAGACAGCCATGAGCCAAACATCATGGGCCCTCGAGCCACTTGTGGCTCCAGAGCCACAGATTGAGGACCCCTGCCCTACATCTATTTTATGCCTGCTGTAAAAAAGGGTTGAATTGTGTACTGACATGTTGTGGGAACTCCTCTGTTTCACATAACACAGCTGACCAACTAGTCAACGTTCTACTTTTTTTTTTTTTACAGAAACGTCTGCATATTCCTCGATACATTTGGAAAGTACGGAAATATTAGCATGTGTTCCCACTCAGCAGGATGTTTTCTGTTCTTTTTCAAAATGTGAAAGATAACCATAAGTGATAATCACAATTTTTCTACAATTTCTCACCCACACACAATTACCTGCTGTCAACAAATCACAAGGTAAACACAGAACACTGTGGGCACTGGTATAACTACGCTCCCATCAGTCCTCTGTGTAAAAATCTTATCATGATCCTTATTTTCCACAAGAGTTAAGGCCCACCTACAAATTAGGCTGCTTTCACACGTCCGTCTTTTTCCCTCAGTCACAATCTGTCGCTGTGAGAAAAAAACTGAATCCTGCAAAATAATTTGCAGGATTCAGTTTTTTCCCATAGACTTATATTAACGACTGATTGCGACTGATGGCCTTGCTTTGCATCGGTTTTGCGACGGATCAGTCGTCAAATGACTGACTGCCAAGTGGAAGCAACGCAGAATGTAACTGTTTTTGTGTAAACGGACAGTTACAGTTCCGTCGGCGTCCGTCGTGTTTTATAATGGAAGCCTATGGGCATAGGAATCCATTCTCTCTCTCTCATATCCCTGGCATGGATTCATAGAGATTTTTCATTAGCAAATAACCTTTGCCGGCTCAAAAAAAAAAAAACAAAATACAATGGATACGTTTTTTCACAGGATCCTTGGCATCTATTTTAACACTATCTGCAACGGATCAGTCACATCAGTCACAAAACGGATTGTGACGGATTCAAAAAGACGGAAGTGTGAAAGCAGCCTTAGACTAATGTTGACTGAACCCAACAATTTCGATGGGTGTGAGATGGCTGTTGGTCAAAGTATTGTTTGGCCGAAATGGCCAGCCTTACGAGAGGATGAATGAAAAACATGCTCTTGAGCTAGCCTTACACATTAGATGGCCGTCGGATGAGCAGTGGTTTTCTTGACTACCATCTCTCCTGACTACATTCATCTCAACCAAATCATATGACTATGTCTAGCCCTAGTGGTAGTGTCTATAGGCCCCCATAAACAGATGGTCGGTCAGTTCTGTCACCATTAATGTGTTTGGCCAACTTGCCATCTGTGTGCAATATATGTGCTATCAAGTTATAACATTCCAACAATGGAAAGAAGAAAAGGGTTAATCTCCTGCGCCGCCAAACCAGTCCAGATGAGGAAGATGAAATATGATTTATTGGTCAACATGGTATATGATTGTCCTGATGAAGAAGCCTCTGAGGGCTTTGAAACGCGTTGACCAATAAATCATTTTAACAAACTCATCTGGACTGATCTAGTGGCGCAGGAGATTAACCCTTTTCTTCCTTTCATTATTTGTATCTCCACGTGGGTTCTGCAGCAGCTTTCAGGCATGTTTATGGTGGTTATGACCTGCACAACTGCACGAGGTGAGCCTCTCTGAGTGTTTCTCCTTTCATTTTAATTGGATAAGACATTATTTTGCGCAATTTCTCTTTCCAGCTCCTATTTACAAGTTATAAGATGGTAAGGGTAATTTTATTTTTTTTTTTTTTGGTAAATGAGAAAATCACTAATGGCAACAATGGACACACGGACCAAATAAAGATGAAGATCAGACCCATCACACTTTTTTTCTAAAAAAAACACAACAGGTCTGAATGAGGCTTTGGGCTTATTCACTCATGTCCCTTCATCTGAAGAGGGCTAGTAGAGTTCCAAAACACCATTCACATGAATAGAATAGACTCCACAGGTCTGCAAGGGGAAAAAACTGTTTGAATAGTAAGATATGCTTTTTATATACTTTCGATAGCTGGATTCTGTAAAAATCTCGAAAAAATTCAATCACGTACAGTTTTCCACAAGGATTTTCTTGTACCACACACACTTTGACCCCTTTGGTGGATGATTTTGGAGTCATTAGATTGAATAGAAATTTTACCTCAGCATTCTAAAAAGTGAAAGCTGTGATTGGTTGCTATTGGGAGTACAGGCAGATTTTCTTTTAGGATAAGTCCATTAAGAGTATGGTGGTGTGCTTTCCACGATTCCTTTCAGTATTTAGTGGTTGTGGTGGATTAAGCTTCTGTTCCTAACAACATGATCGAATTGGCTACAAGGGGATGTTGGAATTCATCCAGCAATTTTTACTACATTTGCGTTTGTTTGTTAGTGAAGAGACAACGAAGAAACATTATGGACTTCATTAGAAAAGTGTAATATGCGTACTTTGGTGTAAAACCTGGTGATCATTACAAGTCATGGGCGCCACATGTAGCATGTTCTGAATGTGTAGAAGAAATATGACAATGGTCTAAAGGGAAGAAAGAGCTGTCATTTTGGAGTGACTATGATCTGAAGGGAATGGCAAAATCATAGTGATGACTACTACTTCTGTAGGTGCAACATGGAGGGATTCAACCTTATAAATAAGAAGGGAATTATATACCCGGACCGAATGTCAGCAAATCACCCTGTGCCTCGAGGTCCAGGAATCTGTCCCTTCACCCCTGGAGACACATGAAGATGCACCTGATTTGGAAGATTAAGCACATGAAGAACAGAATTCTGTCCAAGACATTCATGCTAGTCCCAACGAGCCACAGCTTTTTCCATAGCTCATATTAAAGGATTTAGTCAGTGACTTGGATCTTCCTAAACATTCCGCAGAACTTTTAGACTCTAGACTAAAGGAACCTGATCGCTCCTGGTACCTGTTTTTCATGGTACAGAAGCAGAGAAAAGCAATTCTTTTTATACTTTTCTCAAGACAATGCTCTTGTGTATTGCAGTGATGTTCCTGGGCTGATAGAAAAATGTAACATTGAGTACAATATGAGCAAGTGGAGAATCTTTATTGATTCATCCCAAACAGTCCGAAGGCTGTGTCACTGCACAATGGCAGCAAGTCTGCTTCAGTGCCTGTAGGGCATTCTGAGCACTTGAGGGAAATCTTTGAGAATTTAGACTTTATTCTGAAGACACTTAACTAGGAGGATCAAGGATTGACAATATCTGGCGATCTAAAAGTTCTGTCTTCGCTCCATGGGCATCAGGAAGGATGTCCCCATGTGAATGGGAAAGCCGGGATAGGACTCATTACTGGAGCCAAAAAACTTGCGAGCATCTTTGCAACCTGCATGCAAGAACATAGTTGCAGAAAGTTTAGTTGATCCCACTAAACTAAACTTCTCCTGTCCCCACTCCACATTAAGCTTGGACTGATGAAGGAATTCGTGAAAGCTCTATCGAAAGAAGGGAAGACTTTTAAGTATCTGTGTACAGAGTTTCAAAGACGGTCCCGAAGCAAAACTGAAGGAAAGCATCTTTTGTCAGTCCGGATGTTCAGAAACTCATGAAGGATGACGTGTTTGAAACAAAAATGAAAGTTGTTGAGCAAAGGGCTTGGGATTCTTTTAAAGAAGTTGTTAACAAATTTCTAGGTAACAACAAATATCCAAAATTTAAGTCCATTGTGAAGACATCCTGAAATATTACAAAGCCTTGGGTTGTCTGATGAATTTGAAGTTAAATTTTTTACATTCCCATTTGGACTACGTTCCTGAAAATCTCAGTGCTGTTAGTGAAGAGCAAGGAGAAATATTTCATCAAGATATCAAGGATTTGAAACGACGATACCAAGGTAGATGGCATGTGAACATGATTGGGGAGTACTGCTGGATGCTTCTAAGAGAAGGTCCGCAGGCCTTCAATAAAGAGACAAGGTATCAACAGAAGCTTTGAAGAAATGGAAAAGGCGCAGGAATTAATTTTCAAATATGTTGCAGAATGAATGTTCAATAAATTTTTATATATAATATTGTGCACAATTTTGGCCACATTAATGATTTTTCTTGTTCCTCTCTTATGAACGCAATTTCACTTGTTTTGTGCAAAGTCCATATGTGACAAATAAAAAAAACAAACTTCTACTTAGCTATTTAATTTTTTTTAAAATTAGAGCATAAAGAAAACAGTCATTAGATTTGAACAATTTTTCATAAATCCAAAATTTGAATACCTGTGTTATTAGGCAATTTCACACTGTTTCAGCTTACTGTCAGTGGCTAAACAAGATTTGGATGTTTGCCCTGACAGGGCTGTTGACTTAATAATGCAATATATTCTCTTTTAGACATTTTTGGCAGTATTCTGCCTGAAATAGGTGGATTCTGCCAATTATGATGTCTGACAGCATAGATTTACTCAGTCTGCATCATTAAAGGGGTATTCCCATCATAAAAGATACACCGAATTAAGCATAAAATGTGTAAATATTTTTGTAATTTACAGAGA
The DNA here is from genome assembly GCF_048569485.1 of Anomaloglossus baeobatrachus. NCBI lineage: Eukaryota > Metazoa > Chordata > Amphibia > Anura > Aromobatidae > Anomaloglossus > Anomaloglossus baeobatrachus. The sequence continues at coordinate 611,905,915 of NC_134353.1, read as the reverse complement.
TTCAAAATTATGCTCCATTCAAAAATAACCTCCATCTTCTGGAATAGGACATGTCAGTGAGTTTTAGGTCTCCATCACAATGGCCACGCTTCTCAGTTCCTTTCATCCCAAAACAAAAAAAAATAGTCCATCTGTTGTACAAAAGTAAAAGTGAGATGCTCCCCACATTCACACAGGTCTGAGAGTGAGCGGAGAACCCAGAATGTTGGGGAGCGTGTGCAATGATGCAGATACACTCCCTGTGCTCACACAGCTTTAGCAGGTGGGTGAGAGCACTCAGCTTGAACGGAACATTAATAGAGCTATGTTATAGCAGAGGTGGTCTGTCTGTGCTCACACAGGTCTGACAACGCACACAGGTGAAGCAGAAGGATCTCACCCAATTGTCAGAGCTGTGTGTGCGCAGGGAGAGAGTCTGCAATCATTGCACACACTCCCCAGCAATCTGGATCCTCCGTGTGTCAGACCTGTGTGTGCAGGGAGTGGGTTTGTAATCACCGCACACACTCCCCACAATTTCGGATCCTCTGTGTGTCAGACCTGTGTGAGCACAGAGCACCTCACTTATGTTTTGTACGCCAGGGGGACTTTTTTTTTTTTCTTCTTTTTAAAAGGATAAAAGGAACTGCGCAAGCACATCCACTGTGATTGAGAGAAAAAAAACATCAATTATGTAACGCCAAGGGGTTTATTCCAGAAAATGAAAAGTGACTATTTTCTTGAATGGAGTATGATTTTTAATAGCTGTGAATGACAAAAATGTTTAATTTACATATTTTCTGCTACATTCAATGTATCTTTTATAATAGGAATATCCATTTAAAGTCAATGGTCCTATGAGGGCTGCAAACATAAGCCCTAAAAGAGCCAAACATGACTGAATAAAATGTGATTTTAACCGGGCCTCAGTCACAGAAATTTCTGCAGCAAATCTCCAGCCGGAGAAAGAAAGAAAGAAAGATAGAAAGAAAGATAGAAAGAAAGATAGAAAGAAAGATAGAAAGAAAGATAGAAAGAAAGATAGAAAGAAAGATAGAAAGAAAGATAGAAAGAAAGATAGAAAGAAAGATAGAAAGAAAGATAGAAAGAAAGATAGAAAGAAAGATAGAAAGAAAGATAGAAAGAAAGATAGAAAGAAAGATAGAAAGAAAGATAGAAAGAAAGATAGAAAGAAAGATAGAAAGAAAGATAGAAAGAAAGATAGAAAGAAAGATAGAAAGAAAGATAGATAGATAGATAGATAGATAGATATAGATAGATAGATAGATATTAGTTGTACTACCTGGCTTCGCCCGGGTTAATAACTGCTGTTAACAAAAACGTATTCTGCACACAAAAACCACAAAACAAATAGATAGAAATCTAATTATTAAAAGGCAAAAACTAAGCTAATAGAAGCATTTCACAACATATATTTCAACACCACAGATATTCCACACAGATTTAACTAAAACTGGCCAAGTAATGTGAAGTAATCTCCTACTCCTTCTTCGAGAGCCTTTTGATAAAGATTCTTTTGTTGCACCAAAATGATGTCATTTGGAAGCAGGAGTTGTACTTCCTAACATTGTCAAAGAAATGCTTTGATATTGTACTGGTACCTGTCAGAGAATTTAGAGGATCTGGTGGTCACAGGAGAGGTGGAAGTTTTATCTTGCCATTTGCACAGCATAAACCTGGCGGTTCATCTTTCCATTTCAGGGCACTGCAGTACATGCAGACCACATCCATTTTTCCTATCTGAACTTTAGGATGATCCTGATAGTTTGTGTCTGACTGGTAACAAAAGGCAGCATGTTTCAAATCTCCAACCATTTCCTGTGCCCTGTTGGAAGAAATGGCAATTCTCTTAGTGGCAAGTCGGCCATCTCTCTGCTGAGATGCCTCATTGGCCCTTGAGGAAGCAGTTCTTGTTCAATTGTCTGCAAGCCTTGCTTCCCTCTCCTCAGAAAGTTCCTTGGCTCTTGAGGAAGCAGTCCTTGTTCTCATGTGTGTCAGCCTTGTTTCTCGGTCTTAGAGAACAATAGAGGAAAATAGGGGTTTTTTGAGCCGCGCCAAGGATCACTTCTCAGATGTGTTCTTATGCCTGATGGTCCTGAGGAAGGGAGCTGAGACTCCAGAAACGCGTAGACCTGTGCAAAATAAAGATCCATTAATCTGAATACCTGAGAAGTGATCATTGGCGCGGCTCAAAAAAACCCTATATTCCTCTATTGTTCTCTGTTATCTGCAGTCTGGGTTGCTGCTGCCTTGATCAAAACTTTCCATGCCTGCATAGTAGTTGTGACTTTCACAACTTCACTTGGTGAGTATTACTGCTCCCTGTCTCTACCCCGTGTGTTATTGGGGTAAAACCCTATTGCGCTTCTTCTCCACAGCTTTTTTTACTCATCAATTGTTTCTCGGTCTTCACATTTTTCATTGGCCCGTAATGCTTTTCTTTTCGCATCAGCTGACATTTGTGCCAAGGAATTCCTTTTCTTATGATGCAAAAATTGTGGTAAAAATAGTCTGTAACTGACAGTTTCTATATCCTCTCACATAGAAGTAATGTGACTGACATCAGCCTTTCCACCAACACTACCTAACTGACATCCTATTAACTCACACAAGCTTTGTTATACTGAGAATGTCCTTTGTTGCCTATATTAACCAATCAGAGCTCAGATTAATTAACTGTAGCAAAATAGAAGCTGAGCTGTGATTGGTTGCTATTGGCAGCCTGATAAATCCCCAGGCAACAGAAAGCCCTCCCCCCTGACAGTATATATTCGCTCACACATACACATAATAGACAGGTCATGTGACTGACAGCTGCCGTATTTCCTATGTGGTACACTTGTTGTTCTTGTAGTTTGGCTACTTATTAATCAGATTTTTATTTTTGAAGGATAATACCAGACTTGTGTGTGTTTTAGGGTGATTATGTGGTGAGGTTGGTGTATGTGTGGTGAAATGTGTGCTGAGGGTGGTATATGTGTTCAAGCACGTGGTAGTGTGTGGTGCATTGTGTGTGTATTCATATCCCCGAGTGTGGTGAGTATCCCATGTCGGGGCCCCACCTTAGCAACTGTACGGTATATACTCTTTGATGCCATCATTCTCATTCTTTAAGTCCCCCTTGTTCGCATCTGGCAGCTGTCAATTTGCCCCCAACACTTTTCCCCCATTATGTAGATAGGTGCAAAATTAATTGGAACGCGCAGGGTTAAAATTTCGCCTCACAACATAGCCTCGGGGTCCAGACGTGTGAGTGTGCAAAATTTTGTGTCTGTAGCTGCGACGGTGCAGATGCCAATCCGGGAAATAAATAAAATATATCTATCTATCTATATATATATATATCTAAATTGTCTAGATGGTTTACTAGGTAACAGCTGCAGAAATGTCCAGTGTCATAATGTAGGTAAACCTGAAAACAATATTTGCATCAGGCTTTCTATTTCTGTCTAGTGGCTCTCATCTCGCCAGCCAGCGACAAAGTGCAGCTGTTGCTTGTATACACTACACATCCCATAATTACAGCACATAGGAACTGGATATATCTACTAGGACTATTACATCAGGGTTGTCACATTGAACTTCCTGGAGCCACAATGGGAAGGTTATTGGGTGGCGTAGGAGGGGATGAGAGGTCATTACCAGTAAAACAAGATACTACGGTATGGTATGTATATTTTCAGTGTCGTCTTCCAATAAAGCTGGAACAAAGTGGATAATTAAATGAGAGAATTACACAGGACAATCAAAGGATAGTGAAAAAGGATAGCCTCTGTAGACCTAACCGAGAGAATTTAACAAGTTTATTCACATGAAGAGACACACTTTCTATCCAAGTTTTATCTATACACTACAAATGTCTAAATTGATGTCCATTGGCGAGATGACAGATGTGCAAGTGGTACTCTTGTTCTGTCCAGATGCGTGCCAGCACGTATTCGGATATAGTCTCCACATTTTCAATGACAGGTTGTTTCAGGTCTTTCAGATCCTTTGGATGGGGGGTAGTAACACAGATTCCTTGATGTGGCCCCACAGAAAAAAGTCAAAGGGTTTCTATCCAGCAATCGTAGAGGCAGGGCAACATTGGTGAATCAACAACACATCACTGAAACAGTGGAGTACCCATGATCTCCCACCTGCGACCACAGGTAACTTGACCTCAGGTGACTTCATTAAACTCAGTGGCCTAAAGTGAGGTCACCTGCGATCACAGGTGGAGGACTGTGGGAGCCTCCAGCTATAACTGCAACTAACCTGAGTGACGTCACGGCTCATCGCGGGGCTCAGTTTTTGCCAGAAGTGGGCATTCATTGTTCTATGGCTTTTCAGATGTAGCAGAGCTAGAATCGTCGTGCGGCTTCATGTGGATTATGTTGGATCTGACTGCTTTTGGGGTTAATAAATTGGAGACATAGGGTGTTTCTTTGCATTTTATTTCAAATTAAGGATTTTTTGATGTTTAAGTTTACTTCTTTTCACTTACAGATTAGTAATGGGGGGGTCTCAGATGCCTTCCATTACTAATCTAGGGCTTAGTGGCAGCTGTGAGCTGTCATTAACCCCCTTATTACCCAGATTGACACCGCACCAGGGCAATCGGAAAAAGCCAGGTAAAGTTTCAGAATTGTCACATCTAATGGTTGCGACAATCCAGGGAGGCAGCAGGCTGCTACTTTTAGGCTGGGGCCCAATAATCATGGCATTCCCCAACCTGAGAATACAAGCCCCCAGCTGTCAGGCTTTATCTTTGCTTCTTTGCTGGGTATCAAAATTTGTGGGGGGGGGGGGGGGGGGAAGAAAATCACACACAGTTTTTAAAAAATTACTTAAAACAAAAAAAAAAAAAAAGCCACATGCAGTTCCTCTTATTTTCATATACAGCCAAGATAAGCGCATGGCTGGGAGTTGTAGCCTGTAGCCGTATGCTTTATCTGTGCTGGGAATCATAATATGGTGGGCCCTTAAACAGATTTTATTTTTACACCACGATAGAGCACAAATGGTCTGTGATTGGTTGCAGTCAGTCAGACGCTGTCACATAGGCTGGGAGCGCATCTGACTGCAAAAAATTAGAGACGCCAGGACTGCCGGTGGGTGGGGGAGGCAGTGAATATAGAGGAGCAATAATGAGTGGCCCCGGAAGTAGCATGAGCAGCCTGGAAGCAGTTACAACTGCACCGAAGATTTAGTAAGCCTGCTCCAATCCTCCAAACCCTTCTATCACCATTTTTAAGTGCTGAATTCTGGTCCCCATAGACTTAAATGGGGACAAGTGTTTAGCCAGATATCTAGAATCAATTCAAGGCAGGAGACGATTTTTTTTTTTTAGTCCCACCTAGCTCGGATATCCGAGTGTTCGCCCATCACTAATCTTTTCATGTTAATAAGTGTTAAAATATCCTGAAATGAATACCGGGGGTATAATTTTACAACATCCTTTTTGAATCAATCTTAGTGTCAATTCTATTTGCCTAGAACATGACCACCAATGTAAGGTGCAGGCCAGTCCTTTTGGCTCAATAATGGCTATTAAGGTACCGTCACACATAACGAGTTCGCTAGCGAGATCGCAGCTGAGTCACAGTTTCCGTGACACAGTAGCGATCCCGTTAGCGATCTTGTTATGTGCGACACCTACCAGCGATCAGGCCCCTGCTGTGAGATCTCTAGTCGTTGCAGAATGGTCCAGGCCATTTTCTTCAAAGGCGATGTCCTGCTGGGCAGGACACATCGCTGTGTTTGACACTGTGTGACAGGGTCACAGTGACTGCTGAGATCGTTATACAGGTCGCTATTGCGACCTGTATTGTTCCTGCATCGCTGGTAAGATCTGACTGTGTGACATCTCACCTGCGACCTCCCAGCATCTTACCTGCGATCCCCATCAGGTCGCATCGTTTTCGGGATCGCTGGTAAGTCGTTGTGTGTGACTGGGCCTTAAGTCTGGTATTTATTGCTTCCATTGTTCTACTTGGCTTTCTGCACTGGTGACAACAAAGTGTCACACAGCCCTGTGACTGTACACAGCTGCATAGATAAGCAGCACACCATGTGGCATATAAAGCTAAGCTGTATTTATGTACAGTACAGACCAAATGTTTGGACACACCTTCTCATTCAAAGATTTTTCTTTATTTTCATGACTGAAAATTGTAGATTCACATTGAAGGCATCAAAACTATGAATTAACACATGTGGAATGAAATCCTTAACAAAAAAGTGTGAAGCAACTGAAAATATGTCTTATATTCTAGGTTCTTCAAAGTAGCCACCTTTTGCTTGGATTACTGCTTTGCACACTCTTGGCCTTCTCTTGATGAGCTTCAAGAGGTAGTCACCGGAAATGGTCTTCCAACAGTCTTGAAGGAGTTCCCAGAGATACTTAGCACTTGTTGGCCCTTTTGCCTTCACTCTGCGGTCCAGCTCACCCCAAACCATCTCATCTGGGGTCAGGTCTGATGACAGTGGAGGCCAGGTCATTTGGTGTAGCACCCCATCACTCTCCATAGTCAAATAGCCCTTACACAGCATGGAGGTGTGTTTGGGGTCATTGTCCTATTGAAAAAAAAATGATGGTCCAACTAAACGCAAACCGGATGGAATAGCATGCCGCTGCAAGATGCTGTGGTAGCCATGCTGGTTCAGTATGCCTTCAATTTTGAATAAATCCCCAACAGTATCACCAGCAAAGCACCCCCACACCATCACACCTCCTCCCCAATGCTTCACGGTGGGAACGAGGCATGTAGAGTCCATCCGTTCACCTTTTCAGCGTCGCACAAAGACACGGTGGTTGGATCCAAAGATCTCAAATTTGGACTCATCAGACCAAAGCACAGATTTCCACTGGTCTAATGTCCATTCCTTGTGTTCTTTAGCCCAAACAAGTCTCTTCTGCTTGTTGCCTGTCCTTAGCAGTGGTTTCCTAGCAGCTATTTTACCATGAAGGCCTGCTGCACAAAGTCTCCTCTTAACAGTTGTTCTAGAGATGTGTCTGCTGCTAGAACTCTGTATGGCATTGACCTGGTCTCTAATCTGAGCTGCTGGTAACCTGAGATTTCTGAGGTTGGTGACTCGGATAAATGTATCCTCCGCAGCAGAGGTGACTCTTGGTCTTCCTTTCCTGGGGCGGTCATCATGTGAGCCAGTTTATTTGTAGCGTTTGATGGTTTTTGCCACTGCACTTGGGGACACTTTCAAAGTTTTCCCAATTTTTCGGACTGACTGACCTTCATTTCTTAAAGTAATGAAGGCCACTCGTTTTTCTTTACTTAGAATTTGTATTATGGCAAGAAAAAAGCAGCTAACAGTCTATTCACAAGGACTATCAGCTGTGTATCCACCAGACTTCTTCTCAACACAACTGATGGTCCCAACCCCATTGACAAGGCAAGAAATCCCACTTAAACCTGTGAAGTGAAAACCATTTCCGTCGACTACCTTTTGAAGCTCATCAAGAGAATGCCAAAAGTGTGCAAAGTAGTAATCAAAGCAAAAGGTGGCTACTTTGAAGAACCTAGAATATAAGACATATTTTCAGTTGTTTCACACTTTTTTGTTAAGTATTTCATTCTACATGTGTTAATTCATAGTTTTGATGCCTTCAATGTGAATCTACAATTTTCAGTCATGAAAATAAAGAAAACTCTTTGAATGAGAAGGTGTGTCCAAACGTTTGGTTTATACTGTATCTAAAATATCAAAAACACAGCCGAATTAGCATTATATATAACCCCGATGTATACTACATGAATCTAACTACTTGCCATCTGTCTTTGAGATGCATGTTTTATGGCACACACAACCACTGTACTATGGAGCTGGTATGCTGCCATTTGGTGCCTCCATGGGGCACAATGATCCCCTCTGGAAGCATTGCATCCAGGAAAGAATACCTTTATAGATAATTTTACTATTTTCTACTATACAGATTGTGGTTGTCAGACGGACACATAAAAATCATGACCAGGATGAAACCATATATTTTGCTATTAAAAACATTATGTAAACTTGACAGAAAATATTGCTTAAGGGGAATCTGTCAGCAGGTTTTTGTTATGCAAGCTGAACACAGCTTGCTGCAAGAGCCAACACAGAAAATTCAGGGTTGCCTGTCTTATCACAGGCCTATCTTTTGTTATTGTGCTATGTTTGTTTAAGCAGCAGGACCCTTAGGGTACCTTCACACTTAGCGATGCAGCAGCGATCCGACCAGCGATCTGACCTGGTCAGGATCGCTGCTGCATCGCTACATGGTCGCTGGTGAGCTGTCAAACAGGCAGATCTCACCAGCGACCAGTGAACAGCCCCCAGCCAGCAGCGACGTGCAAGCGACGCTGCGCTTGCACGGAGCCGGCGTCTGGAAGCTGCGGAGACTGGTAACTAAGGTAAACATCGGGTATGGTTACCCGATGTTTACATTAGTTACCAGCACACACCGCTTAGCTGTGTGTGCAGGGAGCAGGGAGCCGCGCACACTGAGCGCTGGCTCCTTGCTCATCTAGCTACAGTACACATCGGGTTAATTAACCAGATGTGTAATGCAGCTACATGTGCAGAGAGCAGGGAGCCGTGCACACTGCTTAGCGCTGGCTCCTTGCTCTCCTAGCTGCTGTACACATCGGGTTAATTAACCCGATGTGTAATGCAGCTACATGTGCAGAGAGCAGGGAGCCGCGCACACTGCTTAGCACTGGCTCCTTGCTCTCCTAGCTGCTGTACACATCGGGTTAATTAACCCGATGTGTACAGCAGCTACATGTGCAGAGAGCCGGAGCCGGCAGCACAGGCAGCGTGAGAGCTGCGGAGGCTGGTAACTAAGGTAAATATCGGGTAACCACCTTGGTTACCCGATGTTTATCTTGGTTACAAGCTTACCTCAGCTGTCAGACGCCGGCTCCTGCTCCCTGCTCGCTTCATTTGTCGCTCTCTCGCTGTCATACACAGCGATCTGTGTGTCACAGCGGGAGAGCGCCTTTGAAGAAAACGAACCAGGGCTGTGTGTAACGAGCAGCGATCTCGCAGCAGGGGCCAGATCGCTGCTCAGTGTCACACACAGCGAGATCGCTAATGAGGTCACTGCTGCGTCACAAAAAGCGTGACTCAGCAGCGATCTCGGCAGTGAGCTCGCTGTGTGTGAAGCACCCCTTAGACTACAAAGTCACATGCATGGCAGTCCAGTGCACACCCTGCTATGATTAACACCTCACTATCAATGTACAATCTATAGAGAGTCTGGTGTGGGTGGGACAGCTCCCTCAGCTCTGCAAAGCTAAAGGTAAAATCCTGATTGTCTCAGAACGTCTGCACCCAGTAATCTAAATGACACATCGTTGGATTCAGAATCTCTAGGCCTACATTATGCTGCACTCAGATGGGGTAGCAAAAACCTGCTGATAGATTCCCTTTAAGACAAGTAAGCACAAACCCTTTTCTCTACGGTCTCCACTAAAGTCAATCTTTTGTCATATTACTCCTATACCCAAATCTCTCTGCCTTCTTCTGCAAAGTGAATTAGTACAAAATATTGAGGCACTAAACTCATCTGTCAGCCTACAAGAATTGTATGAGCTACTATTATATGCCTCCTATTAAAGCCGACTTGTCACCAGATTTCACAATAAACCTGCATACATTACTAAAAAGATCTCTTACACCAGATAAAATGCTGTACATACTTTGAAAACCCATGTTATACTGGATGTATAATCCCATCTGAAAGGTTATTCTCCAAACAACAAGTGTGGTTGGCAGCTCCGCAGTATTCCCTTCCCTGCTGCCACCTCACACTGCTCAGTACAATCTGCAGCTGTCAGTCAGGCTGGGTGTTAGAGACTGAATACACTTGGACTTATGAGCGCTCTTACTTTTTATTCTCTGGAATATTCAGCCATTCTTACATTGATATTAAAATCACTACAACAGTCTCATCTGGTCTAAGATCTTTTTAATAATGTATGTAGATATTATAAAATTTGGTGACAGACTTTAAGCCATTTATTTATCCCTATATTATTGGTACAGTCTGTAAATGAATATAAAATTCATCAGTGCAACCTTGAGAATTGCATTAAATAATGATTATTAAGTCTCAAACTAAATGCAGTGGGAAAGTAAACTGGCCTCATACCAATGTTATGCATTTCCATGACAGCCACACACAATGATACACACCATTAAACTGTGATACATGCTATAAATATTCACGAGGACTTGCACATAATGATTTACCAACAACCATTTAATCATTCTCTAAGCTCCATTATATTCTACATAGCAGTATTTTTTTTTACCTGTGAGGCACTATTATACACACACACACACACACACACACACACACACACACACACACACGTAACTGGCTGCATTATACTATTTTTACCTACAGGCACAGAATCCCATGGCAATAGAGGGCCAGATGTACCTACAGGCACAGAAGCGCATGGCAATAGAGGGCCAGATGGCACAGAAGCCCATGACAACAGAGTGCCAGATGTAGCAACAGGCACAGAAGCCCATGACAATAGAGGGCCAGAACTACCCACAGGCGCAGAAGCCCATGACAATAGAGGGCCAGATCTACCCACAGGCACAGAAGCCCATGACAATAGAGGGCTAGATCTACCCACAGGCACAGAAGCCCATGACAATAGAGGGCCAGATCTACCCACAGGCACAGAAGCCCATGACAATAGAGGGCCAGATCTACCCACAGGCACAGAAGCCCATGACAATAGAGGGCCAGATCTACCTACAGGCACAGAATAATATAGAACAATATAGATATATTGTGCACTTTCCATTGAGATTTCCATCTGGTATTACAATACGGATCTTATGAACAGGGACGGATAACGCTACTGCAAGACCCCTGTACGGACTTGTGTCTTAGCCCCCCATTTACCAGGCACCATCTGCATGTACACACGCACATTTATACGCGTATTCACCTTAAAACGTAAAACAAACATATATAAAATATTACCAAGCTAATACATTACACATGTACTTACACATTACAAACACATTTATATGCACAGAACAATTTACAACATAGGCACATACACATGTATCCAAATTAGAGATGATCAGACCTGTTGAAAACTTGGCTTGGCGAGGTCAGTCGAACTTTAAATTAAGTTTGCTTTGGGACTAGAACTGGACTTGGACTCCAATGGAAGCCACTGATTGGGCAGCTCAGGTCTCCACCCACATGCTGCCCATCCATAAACAGAACACTCACAGGGGCAGGCGGAGTTTTTCCATTTTTGATGCACACTACATCGATTGAGCTACTTGTACTTGGGGTAACAACAGCATCAAACATTACAAGCGGCTCGCACCGGGCTGGGCTGAGCGTACCTGAGCACAACGATTCTCACGCTAGTGGTGTTCATATGTAAAGCACCCTAACTCTGGTTTGTTTTTTATTTTCTTTATAAAAGTCGGAACACTGAACCTCCGGTCCGCTCATCTCCAATCCTAAAATACAGCTCTGGCAAAAATTAAGAGAGCACTGCAAAATTTTCAGTTTTTCTGATTTTTCTTTTTAGGTACTGTATATTTGAGTAAAATGTAAATTGTTCTTTTATTCTATAAACTACTGACAACATGTCTCCGAATTTCAAAGCAATACATTTTGTATTCATTTTCTGAAATTGAGAAATGGTCAAAATAACAAAACAATGCATTGCTTTCACACCTCAAATAATGCAACGAAAACAAGTTTATAATCCTTTAGAAACAACAATACTAATGTTATAACTCCGGAAGAGTTCAGAACTCAATATTTTGTGGAATAACCATGATTTTTCATCATAGCTTTCATGCGTCTTGGCTGCTTTCCACCAGTCTTTCACACTGCTTTTGGGTGACCTTATGCCACTCCTGGAGCAAAAATTTAAGCAGTTCTTTGATGGCTTGTGACTATCCATTTTCCTCTTGATTACATTCCAGGGGTTTTCAATGGGGTTCAAATCTGGAAATTTGGCCGGCCACGACAGAGTATTGATGTGGTGGTCCTTCATCCACACATTGATTGACCTAGCTGTGTGGCATGGCGCATTGTCACATATTTCACAGTGGGTGCAAGACATTGTGGCTTGTACGCCTCTCCAGGTCTCCGTCTAACCATTAGACAACCAGGTGTTGGGCAAAGTGAAAATTAGACTCAGAGAAGATTACCTTACTCCAGTCCTCTATGAACAAATTCTTATGGTCTTCAGCAAACTTCAGCCTGGCTCTCTCCTTTGCTTCTCATTGATGAAAGGCTTTTTTTCTAGCTTTACATGACTTGAGCCCTGCCTTTAGGAACCTGTTACAAACTGTTCTTGCCGTGCACTTCACCCCAGCTGTCATTTGCCATTCTTTTTGTAGGTCACTTGATATCATCCTGCGGTTGCTGAGTGACATTTGAATAAGATGACTGTCATCCCGGTCAGTGGAGAGTCGCTTTCGACCTCTGCCGATCTGTAGATTTGTTGTCCCCAATGACTGCTGCTTGACCTTGTTGGAATGGACTGCAGTCTTAGAAATTTTAACATGACGCTCACTGTATCCCTCTGCTAGTAAAGCCAGAATTGAGCCCTTCTTTTCCTCACTCAAGACTTTTCTTTTAAACTCCTTTGGCATGGTTGAAAAGTTATTTCCTATTACTTTTGGTATATTACTAGCATTTGTTTTGCCATCCAGCTTGTCCTATTGTAAGAGGATTGTGATGACCACAGCAGTGTTTTTTATACTTTCTCAAGTTAAATAAGATTTGGTTCACGTGATCACCTAATCAGAAGCACATTAAGTAGAATGAGGTGGTTGGAATTCAACTGACACTGGAATAGAATGGCTGTCTGACATGTAGCAAAGATGATTTTTATAAAACTGTGCAGTGGTCTCTTAATTTTTGCCAGAGATGTAAATATATATTATTTCTTAGGATATTCTTTGCGATGCACATGTTAACACAATAGATTTAGTTGAACTTGAAGTGTAGGTTGTTTTTTTTAAAGTTGCCATATAGCAAAACATATCTGTAAGCATTACCGTTTGGTCCATTTTAGATGGGTTTAATAGAAAGAAGAAAAAAAAAAAAATAACACAAATCCCTCCATTTATTTTAAATTATTTACCAATCCTTATTAATATTCTAGTCATTTATTTTGAAATGGGGTAAATAAAATGTAATTATTTGTAATTGTTCTTTTTAATTTTTTTTTTTTATAAAAATAGAATAAAATTGACTAATTTTACTCCAACAGGTATATATAATTTTCTCTATGAATCTGTGAAATATGCATGTAAAGAATACTACCATTACACAGAAAATAATCCTAACACACTAAGGCCATGTTCACACGTTGCGTTTTTGTTGTGTCATTTGTCTACAGTACATTTTTAAATAAAGTTAGTTTCATTCACCACAAAAGCAGAAAAAATGCAGCTGTTCAGTTTTTTTTCTACAAATTGCTTTTTAATAGCCAAAAAATGCTGCAAAAACGCTAAAAGAATTGACATGCTGAATCTTTCAAAAATGCATTACCATTGCTGCCTGAGGCTCACTGCTAATGTCTCTTTCTGCCATGATACAAGTTCTGAGTTTGATTCCCATGTCAGACTAAAGGCCAATTTACACGCTGCGATATCGTTACCGATATCGCTAGCGTGGGTACCCGCCTCCATCGGTCGTGCGACACAGGCAAATCGCTGCCCGTGGCGCTCAACATCGCCCAGACCCGTCACACTACTTACCTGCCTAGCGACGTCGCTGTGACCGGCGATCCGCCTTTCTAAGGGGGCAGTCCGTGCGGCGTCACAGCGACGTCACTAAGCGGCCGCCCAATAGAAGCGGAGGGGCAAAAATGAGCGGGACGTAACATCCCGCCCACCTCCTTCCTTCCTCATTATGGGCGGGACGCAGGTAAGGAGAGGTTCCTCGTTCCTGCGGTGTCACACGGAGCGATGTGTGCTGCCGCAGGAACGACGAACTACATCGTTACTGCAGCAGCAACGATATTCAAGAATGGACCCCCATGTCACCGATGAGCGATTTTGACCGTTTTTGCGACGATTCAAAATCGCTCATAGGTGTCACACGCAACGACATCGCTAAAGCGACCGGATGTGCGTCACAAATTCCGTGACCCCAACGAGATCATTTTAGCGATGTCGTAGCGTGTAAAGCGGCCTTAAGGCTATATGCCCACGTAGCGTATTTTCATGCAGTTACGCTGCGTTCTGCACCGCAGCGTAACTGCATGCGTCATGCGTCCCCTGCACAATCTATGAAGATTGTGCCTAATCCATGCCCACATGGCGTATTAGAACACAGCACATCGGCTGCTGCCGAAGCGCTGCGTTCTAAGAAGTGACATGTCACTTCTTTCGTGCTCTTTGCATGCAGCCCCCGCTCTGTCTATGGGAGGGGCTGCTATAAGAGCGCATGAAAGTGGCTTTTCATTACATACCGTTTCTGCAGCGATTTGAAGCGCACGTGTGCTGTTCAAATCGCTGCAGAAATTTCTGCAGGTACAGAACGCAACGTGGGCACATAGCCTAAACGTCAAGAAAAGCAAATAAATAACACGTCTACAAAAAAATATTTTTTGTAATCATCGCAAGTGACTTTGTACTTTTCTGAATCATCGTTTGTCCCGATTTAAAAAATGTACGGTATATAGTTATTCTGTAGCACGTATAGTTTCCATGGACCAGCACCATTATTATTATTATACGGTATAGGAAACATAATGGCGACATTAAGAAAACAGTAATCTACATATCAGAAAACCAATGCTTCCCCTTACAAAACAGTTTTTTACTGAATCAAAATAATTTCACATGTAAAATAGAAACCAAAATATGAGCATAAATGAAAAGTGCTTGTCATTAGACTGTGGTTGATACGATTTGTCCCTATATAACAGTAATCTGCCATCATTGAGTCATTCCAAAAACCCTGGTAGCGGTGTTCCATTACTTGACTGTCTTGATGAAACCGCTCGCCTTGTTTATCACTTACATCCCCAAGATTTGGGGGGGGGGGGGGGAGAAATCTAAATGTGAATGCAAAAAGTGCATTTTCAGAGACATGCAACATGCAAGACACTGGTATGCATTTAGCAGTTCCTCAACACCTTCAACATATTCTGGAGATTTATTTCTTCCTAAGAAGTTTTCACAGATCCACTTGAAGCTTTTCCAAGATCTCAATTCCTTATCATTTGGAGTTGCTTCAAACACATCATCTCTCATAAGCTCTCAGATCTGAGGACCAACCAATACCCCCTTCCTTCAGTTTTGCTGGTGAAATGCTGGACAATTTCTGTGAAATGTACTGGAACCCTTGTGAATTTATATTTGCCATGGCTTTCACAGTTTTTAATCAATCCCATTTATATGTAGTGGAGGAAGAAAGATTTTTGTTGGAACACTACTATGCTGAACATTGTCTCTACTTGGAGCATAGATGTTCTCTGTCCTAAATCATGACGGCCATAATGCTCTACTGTATTCCTACCATCCCATAAACACAAGAAGCAACACTATTTTGTGAAACCTCCTTGCATTCCCATTAGCAGACCAATCACTTTCAAATAGCATCCAAAAAAAACTGACATTTTCATAACTTTCCTTTAGATGACATGAGTGAGCAATATGATTGATGGTTTCACATTTCCATTGTGAAGCAACACTGCTTTCAAACTTCTCTGGGATGAGTCAATAAACAAATCGCCAATCTGCAAAAAAATACTCTTGATTCAGTTCTTCAAAGAGGCCATTCACATTGTTATAGTACACTATTGGTCCATCAACTGTGAAAAATCGTGTTAAAGTGTTACTTCTGTTTCAGTAATAATACACTTTGACATCATCATGAAGATTCTTCTGTTTCAACTTAGATACAAGAAGTTCAGCTTTATCTTTTGACAATGAAAGGTCTTTGATTAGATCATGTAATTCACATTGAGTAAAGCGTTCTTCTTGCTCCACTGCTCCATCATGTACATACTCATCTTGACTTGAGGTCTTAGCCAGTAGCTTCAGCTCCATAGTATTCATATTCATTCTTCTTCATTTTCATCCAATCCAGACAACAGTGTTACAGTAACTGGCAACGTATCATCATGTGGAACTGGCCTAATCGCAGATTCAAGTTCAGGGTAATTAATCTTATGTTTGTTCTTTGTAGAAAAGCCCTTCAGTTTGAGGAAACAAAAGTAGCAGTCATCACTATGATATTTGGGTTCTCTCCAAATCATGGTAACAGCAAATGGCATAGCTACTTTCCTCATATTCAACCAGTCACGAAGACCATTTGAACAATG
This sequence comes from Anomaloglossus baeobatrachus, assembly GCF_048569485.1. Lineage (NCBI taxonomy): Eukaryota > Metazoa > Chordata > Amphibia > Anura > Aromobatidae > Anomaloglossus > Anomaloglossus baeobatrachus. Next base: position 611,889,593 of record NC_134353.1, on the reverse strand, counting down.
TGAGCAAATCAAATGAGGGGCCAGCATACATAGAAAATGCAGAAATAACAAAAAAATACTACTACTATCTCAGAAACTTTATGTGATCGAGCAAAACTAAGCATACTTTTGGAATCAGCATATCAAACTCCATAAAACAGACATATATTTGCTGATGATTTTTTTTGTGTTGACCAGTGTAATTAACCAACTATAGGTGTAGGCATCTACTAAGCTCAGGCAGGTGCTAATGTCCTGAATTGGAGGAGAAAATGGACATAAAAATAGCAACAAAAAGAGGAATAAATATCCTTCCATTAGGATAGCTTCCGTTTGATGGCCATAAATACCAACTAAAACCTCATATTTTTATTGTACAGGATACAGCCAGGCCCCTTTCTGTTAGGCCTTGGATTTTAGTTTCTGTCCCTGTATGATATACAGATGGGGTACGGCTTGGCAGCCCGCCTGATCTAATAGTATGGGCGTCACCTAATAGGCTGCGGGTTTGTGACTGTATCTGCATGTGTGAACAGCGCTCTATGCAAGCCATCAGTGTGCAGTTTTATCATCTAGCAATCGCCCCCTCCATTCCATGGAAGTGTGTGTGTGATTTGCTCCTCCTGCATCTTTGATGCCTCCACTTAGTGGGGTTTCAGCTGTATCCTGCCAGAGTATTAGTTTTTGGCCTGGACGATGTACAACTGTTGCCCTTCTTTGCTGTAAGAAAATGGACATAGCAACATCTGAATTCGGATTCATGCAATATAGCTGGGCCCTCCTCCCCATAGACTATTCAGGTCTATGATGAACCATGAAAAATGGAAGGCATCCATTTTCAACAGATTCAGTTTAACAGTTCAGTTTACAAAACTGAAAAGGAGAAGAAAACAAAAAGGAAAAAATTAGATACATCTATGCAAACCCATTGTGTGAAGGCGTGTTCACAAATGTGGATTATGAAGCAGAAAAACTACTTCAAATACTCTTCCAATAGTTAATTTTGCTGCTCCAATAGTGTGAGGTTTTTTTGCAAGTGGTTTTTTTTTTAAGGCTACAGTTTTTTTAAATCCTCGGAACAGGAATAGAAACGACGACTTTTTTAATTTTTTTTTTTCATGCGGATTCCTCATGGAATCACCTCCAAGCGACTCCTTTTCCTCCGGATTTTGGACAATTTGCACACTGTTTGATGATGTTACACAGGAGGTCAGTCCGGCTATACAGCACAGATTGTAGAGTAAAGCTTCGGGACATCGCAGTACAGGAGCGACAGTCCGCTGTCTCTTCATGTAGGAGCATAGCTAAACATACCTGTTTGGATTTCAGGCAAATAAATAATGCAGAGACTGCAAACATTTTTGCAACTCCTATTAAGAAATGTAGCAAGGCCAGCAAGTCTGCTTGTCAGCTGGAGTAAGGAGTAGATATAATAACAGCACTATGGGGAAATGGGAAGTTCCTAGAAGTTGCTATCTAAAGAGAAAGCAAACAAATATTTCCTTTTATGATATTAACAATAACACACTAAAGCAATGTTACAGTAATAATGCTGCAATCATGCGCGCCTTCAGTTATTTCCAGGAGGCTGAATGCACCAATTTTCCCATTGTGCCAAACAGGAATATTCCTAGGAGGTAAATGACCGATTTTTTCCAGTGTAATTGCAGTGGTGTAAGGGAAAAGCCGCACTCTACAGGGATTGATCTTTTATGCAATCTGGGTAGTAATACTGCCAGGCATGCATCTTACTTCACCTAAGCACATCATTTTTCTGAAATAATAATGAAACTCCGTGACAGGAATGAGGTCTGAGCTGGAGAGGTTCACGTGGGCCTCTATGACCGAGAGCTGTCCAACGGAAGTAGAAATCTAGGAATTGTGTGTCACCAGCCCTAGTTCCACCAGACCTGTAAGGCTAGGTTCACATTTCCGTCAATTTGTATCAGTCACAATCCGCCGCTCTGGTAAACAACGGAATCCGTGTTGCGGATTCCGTTGTTCCCATAGACTTGTATGAGCAGCGGATTGTGACTGATGCACTTGCGTTGCATCCTCCACCCGTCTGATCAGTCGTGGAACGACTGACCGTCGTGTGGCAGGAACGCAGCATGTAGCGTTTTTTGAGCAGCTGAATCCTTTTGATTTCGCTGCGCATGCTCTCTCTCGGCGGCCGAACGATCAGCTGATCGCCCGGCAGCCACCTTCTGTGAGCGATCAGCTGATCGCCCGGCAGCCGGCTTCTGTGAGCGATCAGCTGATCGCCCGGCATCCGGCTTCTGTGAGCGATCAGCTGATCGCCCGGCATCCGGCTTCTGTGAGCGATCAGCTGATCGCCCGGCATCCGGCTTCTGTGAGCGATCAGCTGATCGCCCGGCATCCGGCTTCTGTGAGCGATCAGCTGATCGCCCGGCATCCGGCTTCTGTGAGCGATCAGCTGATCGCCCGGCATCCGGCTTCTGTGAGCGATCAGCTGATCGCCCGGAGGCCGGCTTCTGTGAGCGATCAGCTGATCACCCGGCATCTGGCTTCTGTGAGCGATCAGCTGATCGCCCGGAGGCCGGCTTCTGTGAGCAATCAGCTGATCGCCCAGCTTCTGTGAGCAATCAGCTGATCGTTCTCTCTCTCTCACATTTTACAAAAGGAATACGACAATGAATTCTATCCTTTGTCATCCGTTGTACAACGCATCAGTCACAAGCATCAAGCAACACATGTGACTGATGCATAACAACGGAAATGTGAACCTAGCCTAAAGCGTACAAGGAGTGCTAATATCTCTCTCTCTAATTTTTATATATATATTATATATATTATATATACACACACAGGTCCAAAAGTAGGTGGACAGTAGGTGTATAGGCTTATCATACATGGTGTAAAGTGAAAGTGACTCAGTTGCCCTTCGCAACCAGATTCCACCTTTCATTTTCCAAAGAGTGTGAAGAAAAAAAAAAAATGAAAAGTGGAATCTGATTGGTTGCTAAGGGCAACTGAGTCAGTTTCACTGTACACCATGTTTGATAACCCTATTACACATACTGTCCACCTACTTTTAGATCACCCCGTAATATTATATATATATATATATATATATATATATATATATATATATATATATATATATATATATACATACATACATACATATACATATACACACACACACATACATACACATACATACATACATACATACTTTTTTTTTCATGGTGACCCATTGGTGCCCTGACATCCGTTCATGGGAGCCTGATAGGAACCACTAAGCACAAGTATGGAAAGATATCTACTCCCATACTCCGTGGTACTAAGTCTTAGTGCAATTCTCCACATCTCTGTCAAATCCTAAAACAAAAAAAAAACAAAAAACACCACAAGGGAGGTCCAAGGCACCAGAAGTTCTCCTCCAAGGATTCTCTTTATTGGTCACATACAAAAGGTAAAAAATACAAGCCACGTTTTGGCTATGTAGAGATTCCTTGGAGGTCTGGTGTCTTCGACCTTCTTTGATTTTTATCAGTGGTTAGAGACAGATGATACAATGTAATAAAGCCAGAATCAGCCATGTGTACAGGGAGTTCAGCTCTTGAGCCCTCTTCACACATGTGGAGCCCATTAATTCCATTCCAATAAGAGGTTAAAATACCTACCAGAGACTATACCGATACGTTTCCAGCGTGGACCATATGTGTCAGGGGATGCAGCATGTTGTCTTTAGTCTCTGAAGTAATTGGCCCTATGATCACAATGGGTGGAGAGCAATTCACCGGCTCAAATTCTGCTGCACTAACTTGTCTCATTGGGAGGCCTCTGCTATATATTACAATGGAATATTATGGGGATTATTGTACATGCATGTATAGAGGACAGAATGTGGAGAAGAACAGATATCATCTACTTATTATTTCATCCATTTGATTTTAAACATGCAGCAAGATGAGACGCCAGATCTGTTGTGAATACGGCGTTCTGAGCGCAACGGACAAGATAATTGATTTAAATGAGACATAAGCTGTTCCCACTGGATTTGTGCAGAAGGAGGATGAGAAATGAGTGTAACCCTTAAACATCCAGACACTTTATAACAACATTCTATTAAATTGAAACTTGAAAATAAATACAAAGTTGTAACATGGCGACTCTACTTCTCTTCTGCTAATACGGAATTATAGGTTTTCCGGTTAATACATAGCGTACGGAGTCAGGCGTCCGTTCAAACAGGAAAGCTATCTGACAGCAGAATGGTGCTAACGGTCTACATCTAACCATAAGAAGTGTAAAAGACTTTATATGAACAGAGTCTATATGGAATTCTTTTCCTGATTTTATCTACTAAACAGGTGAATATAGGACCAGACACCAATGGCAATCATGGGAAAACAGGACAACATGCAACCTCTCCGGATCCCATGATTCAGATGATCGCAAATTTATAGCAGTCGTTTCAGGAAAACAAGCAGCAGAAAGTCTGTGTCTAGCTCCTCCTCTATCCTCCCCATAGACTTTTATGAGCAGCAACTGCCATCTATCTCAGAAATGTGAAGCTTGGTCTTTGCTAAATACAGATTTTACCCATATAATGAGACTGAAACATCAATCCAGGAGGTGAAAGAAGCAGATTTCTTTGACAAGATATATTACAAAGTTTCCTATTTTCATCACGCCGAAAACCACAACTTGATGTAACTCATGAGAGACTCGTTCTGGCTCTCATAGATTTGCATTGGGAGCTTCTGACTTCAAGGCAGCCAGAACTTAGTCAGAAGATGGCACTGCGGGACTACGGCATCGGTAAAAGGTGAAGACGCCGGAAGGAGAGTATATGAGAGGGGGGAAGGGGACTTACATTTGTAGAATCACTCCAGCAGTGAAATATAAACAAACACTGGAGTGGTGCTTTAATCACGGACAGCATATGGACTGCACAGTGATAGTATCTGGAGGCTGTTCACGATTTTCATGGACCCCAAAACTTGGGTAGGTAAATTTTGATCCATGATGTGGCTCAAAAACCAGATAGGTTTTGATTCTTTTGTGGACATACAATTCACAGCAAAACAATAACATGCCAAAACAGCATCATAGGCTACAATGAACAGGCGTTCAATCAGTGGCAAACAAACAGAACACAAGGGCACCTCAGTAGCTCAGTGGTTAGCACTGCAGTCTTGCAGCGCTGGGGTACTGGGTTAAAATCCCACCATGGACAACATCTGCAAGGAGTCTGTATGTTCTCCCCGTGTTTGCGTGGGTTTCCTCCGGTGTACTACGGTTTCCTCCCACACTCCAAAGACATACAGATAGGGACTCTAGATTGTGAGCCCCAATGGGAACAGTGATGATCATGTCTGTTCTGTAAAGCGCTGTGGAATTAATAGCGCTATATAAATGAATAAACTAAATACATAAGAAACGAATCTCTGAATGAGGCCTAAAAGAAAAAACAAAAAGAGGTATGATAAAGATATAAGAGGTGACAGTCACACCCTGGCCTTAATGGCTGAGGACCTCAAGGGGCTGCTTTGATATGTCAGAAGACCCCAGCATTGGCACATGGTATGTGGAGGGCCCTACTATAGATTTGAGGCCCAAATATCATAAATGTATGTATTTTTAGTAATTGACTGATTCCACAGTGTCCAAGGTACGACTACAGATATGACGATCTGTTTCTTCAGAATAATCCATTGCGTCCCTTCCACCTTTGAATTGAGGCCTACACTCCGATTCTTTGAGTGGAGTACAGCATTTCCTCTAAAACCGTTTTAACCCCCTTTTTTTCTTCCTAGGTTACAGTTTGAGGTTTATTTGTCAGAATTGGTCAGCCTTAAAATTAGCTTTTATAGGAATGTTTACGCAGGGTAATACAAAAGGCTAGTTGTTCTGCTTTTCAAACAGATAAAAAAGTCAGGAAGTGAGATGCGGCTGTGAAATATCCTCTACAAACAGAACAGTCATATCATGAATCCCCGGCCGGCAGTGTGAGGCGATACCAGTCACTGAATTACATTATCATCGGGCCGCTTATCTAATAGACACATCCAGGCGGCTAGGAGGAAAAAGGCTGTTGTCCAAAGACGTCATTGATGCCCATGGACAAATGCTTAGGCATTAATTAAAAAAGGTATTGCTCACAGGATCGATAAGCCATAGCCTTGTTCCCAAAGGAACAAGCACTTTACAAGCTTTGGCTTCAAGGTAGCAACTATTTCCAACAACACAATACCCCCAGGGTGTCTAAAGTAACTTAATCACTGTGCAAAGACAAATATAGCCTATGCTTCAGAGATTATCATACTCCTCTATCGTCTGCCATGTGGAACCTACCGGATGACTAAAATAAAGGCATAATTAACAACAAACCAAATATGAAAGGACCATGGTCCAGCTAAACTTCTTCTACCATTCGAATGTGAGGTGCCCCAGGTGCTTATAAGGTTTACATGGCACTATGATGTCGTGTGAAGCCTAGTGATTATGCTGCCATGGAGCAGCAACATGCATGCTAGACCAGCTCAACCCAAATTCTAAGTCTTTGGTCATCTTTAGGCCCTGAGCGCACTGGAGAAAGGAATTTTCTTAAGAAAATTCCGCAGGCACTGAAAGATTACCGCACCCGCGGAAAAAAAACGCACCGAAATCCGCATGTGTTTTGTTGCGTTTTGGTGCGGTTTTTCCGCAGGTTGGTACATGTGTTTTAATGCATTCAATGCAATAAAGCACATTGAGAGAAAAAAAAAAAAAAAGTCATTTCCTTCTGAGATAGATAATGGACAGACAGACAGACAGGCAGACCAATCAATAGAGTCCCTGTGAGGACACTGCAGTTCTCACGAGCAGTAGTGTGTTCACATTACCAACCGTGAGAAATGACCTGTAATTACCTCTGCAGTCTCGTTACGAGGCTGCATTCAGTACAGTGTGTCAGTCGCGGCTGGATGCAAGCGTCGTGGGACCTGCGGGGATTACGCCGGAGCTGTGTGTTGGGGGGGGGGGTAATAAAGGGGTGAAAGAAGGGGCTTTTTTGTGTTTTATTTAAAATAAAAGATTTTTCGGTGTGTGTTTATTCACTTTACTTACGGGTTAATCATGTAAGCTGTCTCATAGACGCTGCCATGATTAAGCCTGGACTTAGTGGCAGCGCATAGCTGCCATTAACTCGTTATATTACCTGGATTGCCACCGCATCACAGCGATCTGGAAGAGCTGGGGACACTCCGGAACAGTCGCGGGGCAGCTGCGGGCTGATATTCTCGACTACGGGAGGGGGGAGGGGGGGAGCATTAACCCTGGCCCTCGCCCTCCCCAGCCGGAGAATACTGGGCTGCTGCTGTGTGTTTACCTCGGCTGGACAGTAAAAATACGGCGGAGCCCGTTTTTTTTTTATTTTATTTTTATATGTAAGTTTGATTTCTATGTGCATTCTATATGTCTGTGTGTGAGTGTGATGTGTGTATTTACTCTGCTCCGCTTCCTGTCATAATGACATCACTTCCTTGCAAAACGCAGGCAGTGATGAACATTATGTCCCGAAAACGCAAAATACCGCAGGGAATAACGCAGGAAAACGCAATGAACCGCACAGAATTTGCTGCCTGCGTTATTCCCTGCGGGATTTCACGATTACATTACAGGCAATGGAGTGAAATCCCGCAGCTACCTGCGGAAAATAAGTGACATGCAATTGTTTTTGCTGCGGGAATCCCGCAGAAAAACATGCAGCTGTCAAATTCCGCATAGTGCGCACAGCATTTTTTTTCCCCATAGGATTTGCTGGTGAATCACTGCAGAGATGTTATGAAGATTTTCTGCAGCGAAACATGCAGCAAATCCGCAGCAAAAACTGACAAGTGCGCACAGGGCCTTAAGGTCGGCTGACAAACGAAAACTGGGAAAATCTGGCTATAAATACTGCAGAGCCAAAGAGTTTATCCAAGGATTCAAAATTCATAAACTATCCTCTGGATAATGCAGGCTGACTCCTGACACCCCCGCGATCAGCTATTTGAGGAGGCTAAAGTGCTCAGGAGCACCAAATCCCCTCATTATTTACCAGGTATTCCTCCGCACTTTAGGTAATGGCTGTGCCAAGTATCACAACTGCACTACTGCTTTGTTCTAGTCTCAGAAATGAATTATTCTATTCATTTTAAAGTGCTCAACATATAGAGTTATGCCTTATAAACAAGAAGAGGGACATGCTGGAGCACCAGAGTACCTTCATAAGAAACTGGACACTAGATGATGCTGTCCGAACCATGGGCATGAATCAGAGCTTGGCTGTGTGATTGCATGTCTATTAAACTTTGCAGTGTTTCAGGGAAAACATAGCTTGAGGAGCCGGTCAGGGACAATAGTGAGAAACGACACCAGGCTGGAATGGCTCTCTGACTGCTCTACCCACTCCAGGTGATGGACACATTTTTGCCTATGAACACACATGGGAGAGACCTGTCGATCAACGCCACGGCATTTCAGAGAGAAGACATAGCTCGCTACAGTCACAAAGCCAGGCCCCAATTCATGACAGGTACAAATATGTATCACACACACATATGTACAGTATATCACAAAAGTGAGTACACCTCTCGCATTTTTGTAAATTTATTATATCTTTTCATGTAGTCACCATTATTTACAAGCACTGCCTTAACTCTCTTGTGCCTGAAGTTCACTAGAGCTTCACAGGAGCCACTGGACTCCTCCTCTATGATGACATCACGGAGCTGGTGCATAAATCATCCCAATAACTATACTGGTCAAAATTCCATTTGGATTGTAAAACATAAAGCTGGCAGCCTGTAAGGATTTCTTGTTGGTATAGACTTCAAAGGAACAGCCTCTGAAAATAAATTACTCAATAAGGATTGTCCATATGCAGCTTCAGCTCCTACTTCATATCACCTGACGAATACACACACACACACACTAATTTCTAGCTAAACACATGGAAAATAAAAGATAATAGGCGTTTAAAAAAATGCAGTATTGCAGTATAAGGGTACGCTCACACGAGCGACAAAAACGGACGAGAGCAATGCGAGAAATTCTCGCATTGCACTCGGACCAATACTAGTCAATGAGGGAGAGCTGTTGGTCAGCTTTTCTTGCATGCAGATTTTGGATGCGAGAAAAGCGGCAGCATGCTGCGATTTGATCCAGAATACGTCCGAGACTCGCCAATACAAGTCAATGGATGCGAGGAAAAATCGGATGTCACACGGACGGCACACGGACCATCCTAGTGACATCCGTTTTTCTAAATACAATCCTATCATGTAGCACAGAACACTGTAAATTCTCCTGTACATGACTGTAAATGAGTAACAGCTGCTGTGCAAAAAAACGGATTGCATACTGACAGCATACTGACAGCACACTGAGTGCACACTGATGACAAGTGAGAAAAATTCGTCCGACTCTCGCAAACGAGAATGGGACCGTTTTTTAATACGCTCGTGTGAGTCCAGCCTTAGAATGAGAATGCACATGTAGACACTGACATCATGTTTGCTCTTTCAGGACGTGTTCTCATTATAAAGAGCACCATAAAATACTAGAAGTATTAGAAAAACGTGGAGAGCTCTTAAACATGGCTTTGGGAGTCTTAATTAAAGTTAGCCTGAGAAAGGTTTTCCATCTTCACTTGTCCTTGCTGCGATCCAATCCAACTAGATAAGTGCACTATTCATACCAACTTATGTGAAAACAAACCCTTCAACGGTAGTGTCCCTCGCACAAATTGTACTCCAAAGGGATGCTTACTGCTTGTCATCACAGATCCACCACTTGAGGACAGACAGCCCTGAGAAGTGAACAAGACGACTCCGAACACTATGGAAATCCCTCACTTTGCTGAAATAATTAATCAAGTTGTGGAAGTAAAAAATGAGAATTTCTGCCACTTCAATTCTTAAATTGAAAGCTTTAAAGGGGTGGACCACTGTTAGACGATACTTTCTTAAATACTAAATTGTCCCTTGTAAAAATAAAAATGACAGAAACTCATCTCCTGCACTGGTACCCAATCTCCCAAGGCTCACGTTACATTTTTATGCCACATGAGCCCTGTAGCCAATCAGCGATCGCTATTGAGCTGCTTCGTTTACACTTCTTTGGATGTCAGAGGTTGGTCAGAAGGCAAGGGGGAATAGCATCTCAATTTCAGCTGCTCATTTGCTGCAGGGCTCACATGGCATAACTGTCACATGAGCCTCAGGACACCCGGAGTCCACATCAATAGAATACTGTCACACTGTTCACATCCAGCCACTGCCAGAGAAGCTAGTCACTTATTTGAAGGGGGCTGTTGACCTATCCCAAGTACAGTATTTCACCTGTCCATAGGATTGGTGATAATTGTGTGATTTCTGGTAGTCCAAGTGGGGTGAGCAGAGGTTATTTTCATTTTATGTTGGGAATACAGTATTTATGAAGGGGTTGTCCTAATACCGGATCACTAGTCTGATATTGATTACCTTTATTTACGATAGGTCATTAATATCAGATCAGTAAATTCTATGTCGATGTCGGGAATACCCAAGAGCGGCCACTAAACACCTTGACAGACGTAAAGTTTCGCTCTGTCACACTGTTCACATCCAGCCACTGCCAGAGAAGCTAGTCACTTATTTGAAGGGGGCTGTTGATCTATCCCAAGTACATTATTTCACCTGTCCATAGGATTGGTGATAATTGTGTGATTTCTGGTGGTCCAAGCAAAGGTCCCCTTACCAACTGCAAAAATGGAAATCCCACCCTTAACTTGTGAATGGAGTAGTAGTGCACCACTACCATATACAGAGAATGAAGCGATAGTACTCATTCTTGAACTATCATTCAACTTATAGGAGATATATGTTCCATTTCTGAAGATTAATGGGGGTTGCAGTGGTCAGATGAAGAGCAATCACACATTGATCAGCTGTACAGACAGGTGAAAAATGTTCCTCCTGGGATAACCTGTTTAACATATGATATATAATTAGTGCAAATCATCACAATAACTATACTGGGAAAAATCATATTGGATTGTAAAACAAAGATGGCAGTCTGCATGGATTTCTTGTTGGTATAGACTTCAAGGGATCAGCCCTGGAAATTAATTACTCGATAAGGGGTGGTCCCTAAGCAAGCCCAGCTACGGCTCCATATCACCTGAGGAATACTTACCTATTTATTTTTTCTGCAGCTATGGTAAAATGTAGCATTACAGGATACATGTAATGCATTGATGCTCTGGGTCAACTCCTATAGTCAGCTTCCCATTCTGAAAGGGTTGATGTGAACATGGTTTTTGATTGCTGGGAGGGGGAGGTCTTCTGTGAGATTGACAGTTCAGACCAGTAGCATCAGTGTGCCACTGCCCTGAATAGTGTGCAGTCCGATGCTGCTGTATAAAGCAGCCTTGTTTGGCCTTGCAGCATCGAAATTCACCGCTATGATAAGCGTGGTTGTCACATTCCCCTGTGTATTATTCTGGAAAAACGGGCCTCAGTGTGAAAGTGCATAGTGTCTATGTTCAGCCACTGATTGAAGACAGCAGCAGGGGCTAGTTTTCTTGACAATGAAATGTTAACAATAAAATACCAAAAAAAGGATATAGCAGGAGAATAGGTAATTTCAAACTTGCTTATTTTACCACCATCTTCCAGCCTATTCCTAATTTAAAATATAGCATAAGTCTTAAAGGGCACTCCCAACTATGAGATGTCCTCTATAACATCAATATGACCTAAGAGGGCAATGACCGAGGTTGTCCTCCTTACATGATGTGGAGCCTCTTACAAGCCTCCACGTGGTTCACACCAACTGAAGATGTCACAAATACTGACATTATCCCAGTTGCTGAAGACTGTTCAAGCAACAGAAAAGATAAAGGAGTTCAGATCCTCTCAACACTAATCCCTGAACCTGTGCACTCTTCTGTTTGCGTCATTGGCAATAGAAACCACAAGTATTGCTGGGTCCATCAAACAATGGAACACATGGCCGCCCAGTAGACCCCATTTACTGATGAGGTCAGGTTCTGTCTTGGTGTGCATTGTCTTTAGGAGGAGGTTTTGCTAAAATAAGCTTTTTTCATCCGCCAACATGGGCTACAGAATTCCAACATGATCCCGCTACATTGACACTTCACACAACTTACCAGACATGCCTACCAGCTAGAGTTGAGCGAGTACCTAACTATTGGTAATCGCTATACTCATAACGAGTACTGTCTAATACTCGCATATTCATGCCGAATAGCATGTGCAATGCAAGTCAGTGGGGAAAAACTCGCAATGTAACGAGTAACCCGAATGCAGTACTATTCGTGCAAGTAGCAAATAATGCAGAATTTAGGTTACTCGTTACATTGCGAGTATTCCCTATTGACTTGCATTGCACATGCTAATCGGAATGAATACACGAGTATTAGACAGTACTCGTTAGGAGTTTAGAGAGTAAGAATAGTTATGTACTCGATCAACTCCACTACCTACCAGGTCTTTCTCCGAATTCCGGACTCTCATCCCTGCATAGAGACATTTTTTTTAAAAAAAAAAACTGTGATTAAACAAAAGAAAAAAAAAATTAAAAAGGGATTGTCCACTACTTGACAACTCAATTTAATCAATTCAGGGACTCATTTAAAATAAAGATATGGATCCTCCTGTCCTGTAGCAGCGCCTTTCCAGCGATGTTGGCGCTGCTGTTCTTAGTGGGTGACATGACACTGCTGAGTCACGTTTTCATTGCAGCCAATCAGCGACTGCCATTTGGCTCCTGGGCACCAATGTGCTTCCCAAGTACGGACGTCTGCTCAAGCTGCAGACAAACAATAGTGGCTCATTGGCTTCAGCAGGCACGATATATAACAATGTCACCTCCCTCTCAGGGAACGGCGCAGAGATTGAAGGATCAGCGCCGCTGCAAGAAGGGAGTTTTCACTGTTTTTACTTTAGCTGGGGTCCTAAATTGACTAAGCAGGGGTCGGCCACTAGTGATCACACGCTTAACATTCAGAGAATTGGAGGAGACTCCATAAACCACGAATGGCTGATGACTAGTGATGAGCGAGCACTACCATGCAAGGGTATCTTTACTTGTTAAGAGCAGTTGGATGCTTGGACAGAAGCGACTTGAGACTCTCTCGAGTACCCGAAAATAAGAAGAGTTCCCAGGAGAATGCTCGAGTTCCCCATTGACTTCCATTATATTCGGGTACTCGAGTCACTCCCCTCCAAGCATCCAACGGCTCTTAACAAGTACCGAGCACTCGAGCATTGTAGTGCCCACATAACATCAGCCATTCCTGACATGAATTCTCCAATGCTTTGTGTATGTCTCTTCCTCAGGATCTAACGTAAGGTTATTATTTACTGACAATACGTTACAACAGGATTTTATATAATGCCATGTTTGTGCCGCAGGGCTTTGACAATAAAGACGGCGTTGGCTGCAGTTAAAACAGACTATACTTAAAACCCTGCGACTTCCTGACTCTGGAAAGTGAATGTGTTCTATTAATGCCAGCACCACGTGCATGAGATGAATGAGATAAATATGACATTTCCGCGAGTTGCACAAGATTTATATCCCCATAAATGTCACAATCTTAGGAGAGCACCTGTTGAGGATATGGCCATTATCAATGAAAGTAAAGGTCAAAGCGCTCCAGCAATCACATACATGTCCCCCAACAGTGCAGCGGCGGCAGCTTCACACTGCACTTCAGGTCCAAGTATTCCTATAGCACTTGGTAATAACTGAGGGCAAAGTGATAAAATGACCATCTTGTCATAGTTCTGGTCATAGTATTAGGCTCAGATATGGAATAATGGTGGGGAAGACCAACTAGGCAGGGAGAGGGCAATTTGTTAGAAATACTAAATAAAGCTATGTGCGCACGCTGTGGATTTTACCATGGATTTGCTGCAGAAAATGTGTCTAACATTTCTGCAGTCATTCCCCAGCAAAACCTATGGGTATAAAAAAAATGCTGTGCGCACACTTTTTTTAGGGGTGCTTCACACACAGCGAGCTCACTGCCGAGATCGCTGCTGAGTCACGCTTTTTGTGACGCAGCAGTGACCTCATTAGCGATCTCGCTGTGTGTGACACTGAGCAGCGATCTGGCCCCTGCTGCGAGATCGCTGCTCGTTACACACAGCCCTGGTTCGTTTTCTTCAAAGGCGCTCTCCCACTGTGACACACAGATCGCTGTGTGTGACAGCGAGAGAGCGACAAATGAAGCGAGCAGGGAGCAGGAGCCGGCGTCTGACAGCTGAGGTAAGCTGTAACCAGGGTAAACATCGGGTAACCAAGGTGGTTACCCGATATTTACCTTAGTTACCAGCCTCTGCAGCTCTCACGCTGCCTGTGCTGCCGGCTCCGGCTCTCTGCACATGTAGCTGCTGTACACATCGGGTTAATTAACCCGATGTGTACAGCAGCTAGGAGAGCAAGGAGCCAGCGCTAAGCAGTGTGCGCGGCTCCCTGCTCTCTGCACATGTAGCTGCATTACACATCGGGTTAATTAACCCGATGTGTACTGTAGCTAGGAGAGCAAGGAGCCAGCGCTCAGTGTGCGCGGCTCCCTGCTCCCTGCACACACAGCTAAGCGGTGTGCGCTGGTAACTAATGTAAACATCGGGTAACCATACCCGATGTTTACCTTAGTTACCAGTCTCCGCAGCTTCCAGACGGCGGCTCCGTGCAAGCGCAGCGTCGCTTGCACGTCGCTGCTGGCTGGGGGCTGTTCACTGGTCGCTGGTGAGATCTGCCTGTTTGACAGCTCACCAGCGACCATGTAGCGATGCAGCAGCGATCCTGACCAGGTCAGATCGCTGGTCGGATCGCTGCTGCATCGCTAAGTGTGAAGGTACCCTTATACCTGCAGATTTACCCGTGGATTTTCCGCTGCGGAATTAATGTGCATGTCACTTCTTTTCTGCAGGTACCTGCGGTTTTTGCCATAGATAATGGTAAAAATCCGCAGGGACCAACCTGCGGAAAAACCGCACCAAAGCGCGGCAAAAACCGCATGGGTTTTGGTGCGTTTTTTACCGCAGGTGTGGGATTCTTTCAGAGGGTCCAGATTTTCCCTAAAAAAAAAAAAAAAAATTCTAGTGCGCACATGGCCTAAAAAAAAAGTGTAGAAAACACTGGTAGAGAATGGATATGGAGGTAATTACATTCTTAATATACTTTCACAAACAGGCGCCATAGCAAGAACCAGTCAACAGGTCACAAACTGATTAAAGGACAAACCCTAGAAGGCTGGGGCTACATGGGTCACAGTTCACATGGCCAAAAATCGCTGTGTGCCACCTACATATTGCGCCCCCCAATCACTTGCATTTTGCTGCCCTGTAGAAGCGGCATACGACTATTTTTGGCCATGGGACCCATGTCACAGCCAAAGTCGCCGCCATCTTGCCCCAGCATTAATGTCTGTCAATAAGCTGTGAGACAAATATCACAAAACTAGATTTCCCTGTGGTCGCCCTTCTGTAGCTTCTGGTTACTTCTGCAGCACCAAGGAAGGTCAGGCAATGTCAAGCTTTTTAAACACTAGAAGTCCCAGAGAGGGGTCATTTAACATTTCTACCTTTGGAACCCAGAGACGGGTCGAATGACCTGAAGGATTTTAGCTAACTTCCTTTAATCACCGTCTTTTGTTCTGTAATTAAGGCCATTACTGTCGCACCACAGGAGGTGGTTGTTTTCTATTGAGTTTAGCCATTTACTTTCTAGTTAGTTCTATTCAGTTTGGACTAAGGGTCATTTGACCCTCTTTCGGCACTTCAGGGGGGAGCTCGAAATTTCTGGGACTTCTAGTGTTCAAGGCTACATGGGTTAATAAATTGTTTCTAAATTCTGCTACCAATTAAAGATCAGAGGCATCACTTACAAAGTAACTAAAAACTGTCTAGATTTTTTTCATATTTTACAGGCATTTAAATTGCCTTCAGATCAGTTGTGGTCTGGCTCCCAAGACGCCCTCTATTGATCGTCCAATAGACCCCAAAGAAATGTGACTCGCCCGCCCCAGGGCTATGGGACACCCGGTGCCGGGCCGGACTAGTCCGGTGGTAGTCAGTGGTGGCTGGGCCCGGCTCCGTGGCCCTGGTGGGTGTCAGTAGAATATGTGGCTTGCTTGTTAATGGTTGTGTTCGTGACGCCACCTGTGGTATGCGGCTAATAAGCCGCCGCTGCTGTGTGAGGCCACCGGGATGATGTGATGGCAGCTATGGTGGTACTGCTCCCCACAGGTGGAGCAATGCCCGGGGCACAGTTGGTGCTTGTAAGTGTCTATGCAGGTGGAATAACAGAGACGAGTCCAAAGGTGCAGTTCCAGTTTTTACTCACAGTTTCGGTCACACTTGCAAGGACCCTCAGACTGCTGGGACCACCGTCAGGGACCTCCGCCGTATCTGGATGGTTCCGAGCGTGAAATCCGGTTTCCTCTCTTTAGTGTCCCTTTTTCTGCTGACTTCACTAGCCTTGCCTTAGGTAGATGGACTTGGCTTGGCCTCCATTACAGCCTCCAGGCTGGGGGGTCACCTGTCGGCTGATTACCCCTTTTCTGAAGATCTGCTCTGGGTTCTGGCCCTGGGAGCTTGCAATTCCCTGGGCCTCGGTTTTTACTGTCTGGAGACTGTCTTTTCACTCCTTCAGTGTCTAGGGACCGTCCCCTGTCGCAGCTGGTCGCTCCACCGTTGTCACTGTGGAACGGGCCACCGCAGCCTGCAGCTACCCGTAGCGCCTCTGGGCCCTCGGCAGCGGTACCCATCAAGGACTGCTCGTGGCACCTTACAGGACTACTCGTGGCCCTGCAACCCTTTCTCTCTTCTCGTCCTACATGCTCACTCCTCACTCTCCCACTCCCCTGAGCGAACTGACTAAACTTCACCTTCCTGTCTCTGTCTGCTCTCTGGTGGCTCCTCCCACCTCCCCAGTTGCTAAGCTACCACCCTATGGGAGCAGGGATGGGTCTTACAGCCCCTCTCAGCATGCAGCATGGGAGGGTTGCCTGCCACTTTCCCTGGTCCTGTGTGTCCCTAGCAATGGGTGTAGTGTGAATTTACCAGGAAACCGGAGTTCACCCTCTTCCTCTCCCAGAATGGGGCATCACACCGCAGATGGGGTGCAATGACCTGTGGCGACGGAAGCCTCAGGGGCGCCACAAATGCTGGCTGGATCAGTAGTTAATAGAGCACAAGTGATCTGCCCAGCTTTAGGCTAAGTTCACATGTCCAGTAATCATCCGCTAGAATGGATCCTGCGGCGATCCATTGGCAAAAAAAGCTGTGCAATCACAACGTTGTCCGTTTTAAAAACAATAAGATTTTTGTAGGATATTTTTTTTAACATGGGAGTTTATGTATGGAAAACGGATCCATTGACTGATAGCTATCAGTCATTCTTTCCTTTGTAAGTGATTTGTGTATTTTCTTACTGGATTCGTTCCAAAAGGAAAATGAATAGCAATTAGTTAATGGATCCATTTTCCATAGACTCCAATGGTAAAAAATAAAAAAAACAGATCCTGCAAAAATCATCTCTCCACAGACTCAAATGTTAAAAAAAAAACGGATCCTGCAAAAATCACCTTTTGCGAAATGGATTGCTTTGGGTCCATTCCAATGGATGATTACTGGACAGGGGAAAACCCTAAGGAAAGACAAGCACAATAGGATCTTATCTGTGAGAAAATCAGTAATACTCAGTGATCACCTGGTGGGTGGTTGTGTACCCACAGCCCCGGAATACGCTCAAAGATGTGGCTGTTGTAGCCCCTCGGATTTCAGAAATAGATAACAGGAGATGAAGGGTTAAAATTCAAGCTGCCGATGGACAAGATGCACAGAATATGAAGAGGACAGGCCAGGTACGTATAGTCCA
Organism: Anomaloglossus baeobatrachus; assembly: GCF_048569485.1. Lineage (NCBI taxonomy): Eukaryota > Metazoa > Chordata > Amphibia > Anura > Aromobatidae > Anomaloglossus > Anomaloglossus baeobatrachus. The sequence goes on along the minus strand of NC_134353.1, from coordinate 611,871,722 downwards.
AGTAGGTTACTAGGTCTAAATGTTTCAAAGTATAACCGTATTCTTCAGTTGTTATAGTAGTTTCGGTCCTGAAGAAGTTTATACTTCGAAACGCGTAGACCTAATAAACTACTTGGAACATACGTTCCTGGCCTGTCCTCTTCACATTCTGGGCATCTTGTCCATCAGCTGGTGGAATGTAACCCTTCATGTCCGGTTATCTATTACTGCAGATGTGAGCACAGCCTAAGGGCAGTGCTCACAACTCGCACTATTGTAAAGAGCTTGTAAGCACTGCAAATGCTCAGCCACTGCTGACTGTAAAGGTGACCTGTAAACTAGACAAGGATCCGTAAACAACAGTTAGAAATCCCTCAAATCTTGAGTACAAGCAAAATTGTAAAGTCTCTTGTATTTACAAACACTTTGCAATTTTAGCCATTACCGAACATGAGAACAAACCCTTCCAGTGCAAAAAGGCCAAAAAAATAAATAAAAAAGAAAACTTACAACTATCACTCCGAAACACAGATCCCAAGCCGCAGTGTTGTATCATCCTTCTGTACGACACAAATATGGGTAATTAAACTGGGGGGAGGGGTGGGGGGGGGGTGAAGCTTGGTCTTTCCTACATATGTGACAAGTTGATTATGGGATAAACCAGGCATATGTAGCTGCGGAGCAACAGTGCATCTTACACCCACCTAATCCAGGCTAAATATATGCCATGTTCCATACATTCACAACTGACATTATTAAACCAGTCCCTGTTTGCATTTTTCATTAAAGTCACAGGTGAATTTATAGAAAACGCTGCATTAGATTACAATGAACAGGTGACATTTGTAAGCTATATGACATATACGCATATTTACACAGAAAGGGTTCTTCGCTCCAGTAACCTAAGGCTGAAGCAAGCTTTACTTTATTAGTTATCCCATTGTCTGTAGGCTCATTTTATGATACTGTTCACTATACTATGCCAAGTATTTGCTGTCGCAGATGTTCTTATTTTATACAGCTAGTCTCCAAACCAAAAGCTAGAATATTAAAGGTTTATTCTCTCCTTAGATGTGGCCCCATGGAAGTGTCAGAAATGGCCATCTCTAGGACTTTCTCCAGAAACAGAGGAGGCAGCACATACGCAGCTCTGTCCATCCACGTCTCTCGGCCTCCTAAAATAGCTGAGAGCGACCTGAGGTCCTGTTTACGCAGGACCTTCCATAGAAATGCTGCTACCCTTTGATTCTCAGAAACCCCAGCATTAACACTAGAAGTCCCAGAGAGGGGTCATTTAACATTTCTACCTTTGGAACCCAGAGACGGGTCGAATGACCTGAAGGATTTTAGCTAACTTCCTATAATCACCGTCTTTTGTTCTGTAATTAAGGCCATTACTGTCGCACCACAGGAGGTGGTTGTTTTCCATTGAGTTTAGCCATTTAGTTTCTAGTTAGTTCTATTCAGTTTAGACTAAGGGGTGCTTCACACACAGCGAGCTCGCTGCCGAGATCGCTGCCGAGTCACGGTTTTTGTGACGCAGCAGTGACCTCATTAGCGATCTCGCTGTGTGTGACACTGAGCAGCGATCTGGCCCCTGCTGCGAGATCGCTGCTCGTTACACACAGCCCTGGTTCGTTTTCTTCAAAGCCGCTCTCCTGCTGTGACACACAGATCGCTGTGTGTGACAGCGAGAGAGCGACGAATGAAGCGAGCAGGGGAGCAGGAGCCGGCATCTGACAGCTGAGGTAAGCTGTATCCAAGATAAACATCGGGTAACCAAGGTGGTTACCCGATATTTACCTTAGTTACCAGCATCTGCAGCTCCCACGCTGCCTGTGCTGCCGGCTCCGGCTCTCTGCACATGTAGCTGCTGTACACATCGGGTTAATTAACCCGATGTGTACAGCAGCTAGGAGAGCAAGGAGCCAGCGCTAAGCAGTGTGCGCGGCTCCGTGCTCTCTGCACATGTAGCTGCAGTACACATCGGGTTAATTAACCCGATGTGTACTGTAGCTATGGTAGGAGAGCAAGGAGCCAGCGCTCAGTGTGCGCGGCTCCCTGCTCCCTGCACACACAGCTGTGCGCTGGTAACTAATGTAAACATCGGGTAACCATACCCGATGTTTACCTTAGTTACCAGTCTCCGCAGCTTCCAGACGGCAGCTCCGTGCAAGCGCAGCATCGCTTGCACGTCGCTGCTGGCTGGGGGCTGTTCACTGGTCGCTGGTGAGATCTGCCTGTTTGACAGCTCACCAGCGACCATGTAGCGATGCAGCAGCGATCCTGACCAGGTCAGATCGCTGGTCGGATCGCTGCTGCATCGCTAAGTGTGAAGGTACCCTTAGGCTATGTGCGCACGTTGCGTACTAGCCCTGCAGAAATTTCTGCAGCGATCTGAAGAGCACACGTGCGCTTTAAAATCGCTGCAGAAAATGTCCGGAATGAAAAAAAAAAAGCCGATTCCATGCGCTCTCACTGCAGCTCCTCGCATAGACAGAGCAGGGGCTGCAGGCAAAGCGCAGGAAAGAAGTGACATGTCACTTCTTCAGGGCAGCAGGCAAAGCGCTGCGCTCTAAGACGCCACGTGCGCACGGCCCTTGCACAGTCTCCATAGATTATGTAAGGGACGCAGGATGCATGCAGTTACGCTGCGCTGCAGAGCGCAGCGTAACTGCATGTAATTACGCAACATGCGCACATAGCCTTAGGGTCATTTGACCCTCTTTCGGGACTTCAGGGGGGAGCTCGAAATTTCTAGGACTTCTAGTGTTAAGGGTCCCATTACATGTAGCGACGTTCCAGCGATCCCAACAACAATACCACCTGGTCAGGATCGCTGGTATGTCCCTACATGGTCGCTAGTGAGCTGCCAAACAGGGAGATCTAATTAACGACGCAGCAACGATACGGTGATCCATATGGCGATCTCGGTGGTCGTTGGGACCCTGTTACACATGAGCTATTATGGCGTCAAACACGGCGATGCATGCTGCCCAGCGGGACACAAACGATCAAAAAGTGAACCAGGACGTTCAGGTATGATCGGCGATATCGCAGCGAAGGGCCGGTTGCTGCTATGTGTCACACGTAGCGAGATCGCTAGCGAGGCCACTGTTGCGTCACAAAACCTGTGATGTTTCAGCGATCTCACTAACGACATCGCTATGTGTGACAGGGGTTTAAGGTGATCATGACTCCAGTCCTGGACATAGGTGCTGGGTTAATGGATATGACACTAATGTGTATAAAAAGGGATCATTTAACTCTTAATCTCCCTTTCAAGCCTTCTAGCTGTACATGGCTCACAATCAAAGTCATATTATGACTGATTTGTAGACAGTCAAAATAGGCCTACTATATAGGTGCATTAAAAACGCATGAGTGTAAGCTCTCAGTGTTGTCCGATTTTTTTAATGGACAGCACTCGGACCCATTCACTCATCTGTGATAATCACAGATCTGAGCTAAAACTCAGACCATGGTCTATACTGATCACATTAGGACATATTCAGTGAGTGTTTAATCTAGGATTTAAAAATAATAATATATAATGGGCAGCACAATTAAATTTACTCATTTTTTCAATGCAGCTTAATGCGAATCTGTCAGCAGGTTTTTGGTAACGCATCTATCACTTAGATTACTGACTGCAGCCGATCTGACACAATCTGAATTTTTAGCTTTAGTCATGTAGCTGAGCCCAGGGAGCTGGCCTGCCCACACCAGGCTCTCTATAGAGATTGTACATTGACAGCATGGTGTCAATAACAACAAGGGGCATGTGGGGCCACATGGCTCAAGCCAGCTAGTCATAGCAATGATAATCAAGTGATAAAGCCTTTAGTTTAAATAAACAACAGCATGGAGCCGAGTAAGAGAGGCACAGTTGATTTTTGTTTTTTATCCCCTACAGCATGCTGTCCTCAGATTACACACCAAAAATCTTCTGCCTTATTCCATTAAAGGCAATGTGCGCACGCTGAGTATTTGGTTGCAGAAATTTCGGTATCAAAAAGCATCTCCTGTCAGAAAAAGCAAGCGTTCTTGCGGTGCTTTTTTGCTGAGTTTTCAGTGCCTTTTTATGCATAGCTTTTCATGCATTTGGGGTGAAAAAATGCTGGCAAAAATGAATGAATTGACATGCTGCAGTTTATTTTCTGCAATAAGGGTATGTGCCCACGATCAGGACTCACTGTGTCCTGGACGCAGCGGGTCCTGAGCTGTGGGTTTGCGAGTCTCCTCCGCAGGAGACTGCAGCTGCTTGTACCCAGATCAGGGTTCAGTGCGCTGCGGTCTCTCGCTTGTGTTTTCCCTACGGAGGACGAATGCGAATCCACAGCAAACAATTGACATGCTGCAGTCTGGAAAGCTGCACCACAGGTCAGTGTTTACTGTGGAAAAAACAAGCACAGTGGGTACAGGATTTCTAGAAATCCCATCTACTATGCTTAGACTGTCAACGCAGCGTTTTGGATGCAGCTGAAGCATGCTACATCCAAAACGCTGCAAACACTGATCGTGGGCACGCACCCTAAATCTGCAAGGAACGAAAAGCAAAGTGCACAAAACTTCAGGATTCTCCTTGACTTTGCTGGCATAAGAATAGATATGCAGATTTGTGACAAAACTGCACCCAAAACCGCATTGAAAAACACAGCATGTGCACATAGCCCAAGTCTCTGATACAGAGATCTATGATTATTCACATAATGAGTTATCAATAAGTGAGTTTATGGTGTATTTTGGTCTTCTAGTGGGTTGTTGATTTTATTATTGATAGGTATATCAATATTCGGATTATTCGTACTGAATACCTATCTAGTACTATTCATCACGAATAATGGACCTAATGCAAGTCAATGGGGAACCCAAGCATTTTTCTTCGGGGTTTCCCAGAAAAATGCTTGGGTTCCCCTTTGACTTGCATATGGGTCATTATTTGTGACGAATACCAGAATAGTACTACCATAGGTACCGTATTCGGTACGAATAATCCGAACATTTTACTATTCGCTCATCACTAGTTACAATGTATATAAGGAGTTTCATAGCTCACAATTATTGCTGGATAAAAATAGTAAGGATTATGGAGGGCTCAGGGAATAGATTGTAGAGTCAGGAGACCATATACTGTTCTTGTATAGGTGAATGTCCGCTGCTGACTCAAACTCACCTGGGTAGAAAAAAAAAAAATCAGAGGGAACTAAAAAATGAACGGCAACATAAAAAGAATAACTACCTAAGATAATTCCTTTGTGTGCCTAAAAAGAAGGAAGTCCGGATTTCAAAGCATAGCAGTTATGTATTTACACGGCCAAAACCAGACGATGCAGAACAGCCTAAGGGTAAAATCTCAGACAAAATACAATGCTGGGCACATCAACATTGCCACGTTAATTGTTCAGGAAGGCCCATGCCAGCAACAACTTACTGAGTTCCATGGCAGTAACGGTCCAGGTATGACTCTTCGGCAGCACCGGCTACCTGGGCACCGCCAGCTATGGCACCAGTCAACACATTTCTCTCTACAGGACCAATGCAGCAGCGCATAGAATAATTGATGGATTCCCTGACAGGAAGAGGAGACAACAGAAATAAGGACATTTTCCCTTTGATTTGCTCAGCTGTTCCCGGGAAGACCACGCAAAGAAGACACTAACTTGGAATGGAAAGTTCTGCCGTTAACAGAACGTGATTGCAATTGAAGGCATCTCCTGGTATAATTAAACTCTAGAGAGCGAGAGCTGTTATTAGCCGCTCCTGCCGTACAAGATTACAGTGCAGATCCTTTTTGGAACAGCCAGAAAAAAAAAACAACGCCTTGTTAAACTGCTCCATATGGAAGACGTTTTGTAGGGTCAAATAGTACACTCTGAGAAGAAAGCTGGGTCACCCTAAGAGATAATTCACTCATATCCCTATCTACATTTCTGTATGAGCTTTACATGGATATGAAGAATAGAAGTCACTTGTGTTACAACCTCCGGGTCTGACAACTATTAACCACTCAGTGCAAAGTCCTAGAGAAGTCACAGCATCAAGTACAGACGAGGCTGACCGACAGCCATCATGGCCAATGTCACAGTTTATAGAACAGAAACAAGATAGTGCACTAGAAGGAGAGAAAGAAAAGTGACAGACGGACTTTATATCCCACTATAATCTTCAATTAGATATGCATTAAAAACAGATCACATCACAAAGTCTGAGGCCGGTAACCAAGAAAAGCAAAGAGGCAGAGGAATGGTGAACCTACGAGAGATACTTAAATGCTGCAAGAAACCTTCTGGAAAGATCGCAGGATGCCCTCTTCAAATGTACATGTCCATACAGACTGGAGCATGGCTGACAACATCAGTCTCCCACTCAAATGTATAACAATTGTGAAGCATCACAACTACTTCAACACCACATCCATCAGGAGAATCCCAAAGTGTCCACCTGCTTAGACCTCCAGAGATCAGTTGTAATCTGAGTAGAAACCTTGCAGTAAAGGCCCCGTCACACACAACGAGATCGCTAACGAGATCGCTAACGAGATCATTGCTGTGTCACCGTTTCTGTGACGCAGCAACGATCTCCCCAGCGATCTCGTTATGTGTGACACCTACCAGCGATCAGGCCCCTGATGTGAGATCGCTAGTCGTTGCAGAATGGTCCAGGCCATTTTCTTCAAAGGTGATGTCCTGCTGGGCAGGATGCATTGCTGTGTTTGATGCCTACGAACAACCTCCTATACAGGTCGCTGATCGTTACTACGTCGTTGGTAAGGTCTAACTGTGTGACATCTCACCAGCAACCTCCCAGCGACTTACCAGCGATCCTTATCAGGTCGCATCGCTTTCGGGATCGCTGGTAAGTTAAATGTGACAGAGGCTTAAAACTTCAAACTGCCTGCAGCACCACCAGTGGGGAATTTAGGTATTATACAGGGCCTATGCACATCAATGGGCTTGCTGTGTAATACTGGAATGGCCCTCCAGACTGTTATCGCATCAGATCACCTGGGCTTACTGCCTGGCCTTCTGACCTGAGCTAACTGATGTACATTAGGTATGTTTTATACTGGAAGATTCCCATGCACCACTCCCACAACCCTGTGCTTATTTGGGACAGTACTGGGTTACAACCTGTGGCCTAATGACCCCTTTTAAACCTGGCCAGTAATTTGATAACTCTTTCGAGCAATGTTGATCAACATTAGAAAAGTTTGTAGGCCCCATCACTGGACCTTTTCCTAATCCTGATCACTGTATGTAACCATTGTTAAATACATCATCATTGCGCCATCCTTCACATGGAGGTAGTCCCCTGGTTGCGACGACTTATATGGAATATAATTGGTCTATCATTAAAGTGTCCTCATGTCGGGGGTGTGACCTATTTTTGTGCATTAATATTTAGATAAGGTGGATCCTAAGAACATCTGGAGAATATATAAACACACACACATACTGTATACACACACACACACATACTGTATATACACACACACACACACACATACTGTATATATACACACACAAACTATTCAAATACATGATTATGTTGTTCTGCCATATTTAGAGTTGTACATGATTTTAACCCACTTTGTAATTAGGTTAGTTATTTACATGTTTATTTAGTGTTCCCATAACATTAAACCAGTAGAACCAGTAGGGGGAGTTATGAGGCATTGCAAACTAATCTCTAATATGACTAAATGTCATTTTTTTTTCATTTATAACTTGATAAAAAAGCCATCTGTGGCTGAAAAATCAATTTTAATTTTAAATATGTCGTTATCAATAAAGAGGTTGAACATAACACCCTAATAACACCCCCGCGACACAGCAGGTGTCACCATGGTGACTACATGGGTTCATCAGAGTTCACTGGGAACCCCAATGACCTTATGGACATCACTGCGCAGTCGCACACACTGCTTGCTTGCTGGGTACTCACCTGTCCCCGATGTTCCAGTGATGCTCCTGCTTCCAGTTCCTCAGTGCAGTGAATAATCAAGGAGTATAATGAGCGGGGCTCAGAAGCAGGAGACAGCAGAGCCGAAGAAAACAGCGCTGGATACAGGTGAATATAGAAATTTTTTCTTTTATTTCAAAGACCCGTGTTTTCTCTGGTACGTGTCACACTGATGTCACACGGATCACATCAGTGTGCGATCAGTGTACCACTCGTGCTGCCGGAGAAAAAAAACGGACATGTCTGCATGTGTGTGTGAGTGCGGGGGTCACACGGTTTGTGTGAAAACACGGCTTTGTGAGTTAGGCTATGTGCGCACGTGTGCGCTCTGCACCGCACACAAAAGGTCCGCTTCAGAGCGCAGCTGAAAAGCTCCGTTCTGAAGCGCCTGGTGCCTGCAGAATTCATGCGCTCTGCATGCTGCCTCTCCCTATAGACAGCATTCAAAGCAAATAAAAGAAGTGACATGTCACTTCTCAGAACGCACGCTTTGGGCAGCAGCCGAATCGCTGCGTTCTAATACGCCACGTGCGCACGTCTCATGCACAATCTTCATAGATTGTGCTGGGGACGCAGGACGCATGCAGTTACGCTGCGGTGCAGAGCGCAGCATAACTGCATGCAATACGCACACGTGCGCACATAGCCTAACAGTATAAAATAAATGGGTATGTGTGACATCAGTGTTAAAAATGGATGTATCCAAAATAGTAAAGGGGTGTTTGCAGACAAAAATTAGAAACTTAAAACATAACTTTTAGGCTAGGTTCACATTTCCGTTGTTTTGCATCAGTCAGCTGATCGCTCTTATTAGCCGGCCGCCGGGAGATCATCTGATCGCTCTCAAAAGCCGGCGGCCGGGAGATCAGCTGATCGCTCACAGAAGGCGGCTGCCGGGTGATCAGTTGATCGTTCGGCCGTCGAGAGAGCATGCGCAGCGAAATCAAAAGGATTCCGCTGCTCAAAAAACGTTCCTGCCACCCGACAGTCAGTCGTTCCATGACTGATCAGTTGGGCGGCAGATGCAACGCAAGTGCATCAGTCACAATCCGCCGCTCATATAAGTCTATGGGTAACAACGGAATCCGCCAAACGGATTGCGTTGTTTATCAGAGCAGCGGATTGTGACTGATCATAAACAACGGATATGTGAACCTAGCCTTAATAGTGTGCTCATTAATAAGTGACGACTCACTGCATCAAAACGTGAACTAAAAACTAACAAATGAACCACTCCAGGCCTCCAAGCTCAAATTGGGCCTATGTGGCACATAAGGCCCATCAGACAAAAACATCCCATATTGAACACACTCAGAATAAAGTGGTTTAAAAGAACCCCAAAAATACCCATAAAGAAGGAACCACCCTCACATGTGGTATATGGGTTTTAATGTAATGGGCCTGTATACAAGTACAAACCAAACCTTTTCAATAACCAGAACACCATCCTTCACTGCCATAGATGGATCCCGTTCAAAGAAAGGAATGGTCTTACCGTAGATCAATGGGCATACCTATACCTTGCAGGCCAAAAGCTTCATATTGGTGACCATCAAGTGGACTTTGTAGATACCAATTATAGCTCAAGATCCAGCTTGTCAAATAACTGTAGTAGAAATCGCATCCTCCCAACGAGTTTCAAATATACTATTCATCAGGGGAGTCTTCATAATAGATGTTCTGCATCCCATCAGTGTCAAAGAAACTGACCTTCAAAAAATAGATTGCACCATACGGACAAAGATGTCTAGAGTAGACGGACGCCAAACAAAATGTGCCGCCAGGATACAGGTGAACATAGAAATTCTTTTTATTACAAAGACCCGTTTTCTCTGGTACGTGTCACACTGATGTCACACGGATCACATCAGTGTGCGATCCGTGTGCCACTCGTGCTACGGAGAAAAAAAACAGACATGTCTGCATGTGTGCGTGCGGGGGTCCCACGGTTTGTGTGAAAACACAGCCGTGTGAGTAACTATAAAATAACATGGGTATGTGTGACATCAGTGTTATAAATGGATGTCACACGTACCTGAAACACGGACATCTGAAAGGGGCCCAACTGTGAATCCAGCCCTAGAATGAGCTAAAAGGTTAGTTAGAAAGCAGCAGGAGTTCATTGGAGTGTGGTCTTCTCTTCTTATAGAATTGTCCCCTTCATAGATTTCAGTGGGCAGCCGTAAGGCTGTATGCACACGTTGTGTGTTATCATGCTTATACACTGCATTCTGCACCGCAGCGTAAAAGCATGCGCCCTGCGTCCCCAGCACAATCAATGAAGATTGTGCAAATTACATCCGCACGTTGCGTTTTAGAACGCAGGGTTTCGGCTGCTACCAAAACGCCTCATTTTAAAAAGCAACATGTCACTTCTTTTGTGCGTTTTGGTTTCATTTTCCACTCTCTCTCTCTCTCTCTGTCAATGTTGGTCTTTGGCTGTCGATCGGTCTCTCTCTCTGTTGGTCTATCCTTCTCCTCCCCCTCTCTCATACTCACCGATCACCGGCGCGGCGCTGCACGGCTGACACTGCGGCGGCTTCTCCAGCTTTTGAAAATGCCAGCCGCTCATTATTCCATCTCGTATTCACTGCTTCCCCCGCCCATCGGCGCCTATGATGGGGGCGCATATGAATCCAACCAATGCTGAGTGACAGCTGTCTCACTGCAACCAATCACAGCCGCCGGTAGGCGGGTCTATGTAGTGCAGTAAAATAAACAAAAAAAAAAAAAACAGCGTGCGGTCCCCCCACTTTTAATACCAGCCAAGATAAAGCCACACGGCTGAAGGCTGGTATTCTCAGGATTGGGAGCCCCACGTTATGTGGAGCCCTCCAGCCTCAAAATATCAGCCAGCAGCCGCCCGGAATTGCGGCATCGATTAGATGCAACAGTCCCGGGACTCTACCTGACTCATCCAGAATTGCCCTGGTGCGGTGGCAATCTGGGTAATAAGGAGTTAATGGCAGCTCATAGCTGCCACTAAGTCCTACGTTAATCATTGCGGGTGTCTATGAGACACCCCCAATGATTAACCTGTAAGTGAAAGTAAATAAACACATACACCCCAAAAAAAAAAATCCTTTATTTGAAATAAAAGACAAAAAAAAAAAAAACACCCTCTTTCACCACTTTATTAAAATCCCCAAACACCCCTCCAGGTCCGGCGTAATCCACACGAGGTCCCATGACACATCCAGCTCTGCTACATGAAGCTGACAGGAGCAGCCACAGACCAGACCGCTCTGTCAGCATGACGCAGCAACTGAAGTGAGTCGCACTGTCAGCGGAGACATCACTCAGGTTACCCACGGCCTCAGGTCTCGGGTGGACTCGAGCTGGCCGCGGGTAATCTGAGTGACGGCACCGCTGACAGTGCGACTCACTTCAGTCACTCAGGAGATTTGCGGTCACCGGTGAGTTCTTCACCTGTGATCGCAAATCAAGCCGCGGCACACACAGAATCGCTCGATCACAATGAAGTCGGGTGAAGTTCAACAGAGTTCATTCTGATTGCGTGGCTTTGTCTCGCAGCCAGCCATGCTCTTTTTGACAGTGCGGTCCCACTCTGCTCTGCTGCAAGTCTATGGGGATGCAGCAGAGCTGAGTGGGACCGCACTGTCAAAAATGTGCGTTCTGGATGCTTTTCCCACTCTGTCTATGGCAGAGCAAGCATCCAGAACGCATGAATTCTGCAGGAATTCTGCAATAATGCGTCTCAGAATGCAGCTTTTCGGCTGCGTTTTGAGACGCACATGCAGTGACTTACACGCTGCGTAATAGTACGCAACGTGCGCACATAGTCCAATATGAGCATAATCCCTCAGTGGCTTTCATAGTGAATGGTAAGCTCAAAAGGCAGAAGTAGTGACTCATAAGGTAAAAATAAGGAACAGTTTGCTGATAAGATATACTAGTTTCTTATATTAGCTTGTTCTATTTATTTTTGCCGTTTGTTGAAACGACTAACCATTTAAAGTCTGCCCTGAAGGTTATTTCCATTAAGAAAATTTCCACAGCACGGGGTTAAAATTTGTGATCTCATTTACTTGCCTGGTACAGTAATCAGCTGAAGATTTTATCAGCGCAAATCCACAGGTAAAATCTGAGCGATATCCATTATGTCTGAACTTATCTGTAAAGGAATATTTTACAACTGCGCGTGTGATTTAAGTTATTTGCACTCTATTTAGTACAGCAAGTAGGGGGTTTGCATACAATTACTATGCTCAGTGGATCTGACTATTCATAATAGGTGTATAGCTGGGATATACGTCTCTCTGTATGTAGATATGGTGCCCTGTTAGGATACCGTCCATATACAAGGAAAGAAAAGGAATCCGGCACTCTTACATTAACAGAGATATGGCGCCATTCTCTTGGGCACCTGCCCCTATTCTATCGGCGCTATTCCATATAGTTTCCTGTCTGCACTCCGTCTGAAGAAGGTCTTGCTGGTCGAAACGTTACATATATTTTAGGATTGCGGTTTCCATTAAAACCTATATCTCGTTAATTAATGAGTGCTGGATTATTAATTTTTTTTTTATTCATAATAGGAATAACCGAAGATGAAAATGGTTATCCCCTGAGGGCACCCCCCACAAATATGATCCTTAAGGGGAATATAGCTACTCCAGTCTCCATACTATCAGCCACAGTGAAGGATTCAGAAGTATATGGTTACGAATTGAAGGCCATAAGCATTTGAAAAAAAATGTAATTTGCCCTGATGTTTTTCCAGATAGACCACCCATGCTCTACTCACCATCAGTGAAGGTTGTCCAGCTAAGGGACACTTGCCATTCTTTCCGACAAGGTGTAGGGCAAAGAAGCATGTCTAGTTACCAATGCCAAGAACGCATGATAACTGAATTATGCAATGCTTATACCGGTGCTGTAAAACATATCACACTCTGCACTCGTCTGCTCATTCATCATTATGCAATAACTTTTAATAAGAAATACCTTGGATCCAGAGACGAAATATGCTTCAATAAAACAAGTGCAAAGTACAATTCAAGTTCATTTCTTCCCGATCATCATTTTCCCAGCAGGCCACATAGCACTAGTTAGCAATTATCAAGCAATTTAGAGAAATATGTTATGGAAATTAACAAACCTTAGGACAGTGCCAGAGTGTCTGGCCAGGCATGCAAAGCTCCTCTTAAGACTACTTTACACCTTACAATTTCATATGCGATCTCGTATGCGATCGCACATGCCCCCGTCGTATGTGTGGCTTGGTCAATTTGTTGCCTGTGTCGCACAAACGAGTAAACCCGTCACACGTACTTACCTTCCATACGACCTCGCTGTGGGCGGCGAACATCCACTTCCTGAAGGGGGAGGGACGTTCGGTGTCACAGCGACGTCACACAGCGGCCGCCCAATAAAAGCGGAGGGGCGGAAATGAGCGGGACTTAAACATCCCGCCCACCTCCTTCCTTCAGCATTGCCGGCGGGACGCAGGAAAAGTGTGTTCATCGTTCCCAGGGTGTCACACAGAGCGATGTGTGCTGCCTCGGGAACATTGAACAACTGCACGTTCAATTTTTAGAAAATGAGCGACGTGTATGCGATCAACGTTTTTGCATACAATTGGAATCGCACGTAGCTGTCACACTCTACAATATCACTAACGATGCCGGATGTGCGTCACTTACGACGTGACCCCGCTGACACATCGTTAGATATATTGTAGCGTGTAAAGCCCGCTTTAGTAAGGGGTACAGACGCAATCTGCAGGGAGTATTTCTAGGCGGCGCCTCTATATTTTGGTTCACACTACTTTTTGGAATTTTCACTATGAGCGCTGTCGGAAAAAATAACTCTAACCATAATAATTGTATTTTGTTGCTACAATCCTTCTGCAAAATGTTCTTTTTGCTAATGGAAGTCTACATAGAAATAAAGGCAAACATACTTCTTGCACCTGCTTACATGGGTGAGAGCCTCGCCAGCCTGAGCATTCACATACCCAAACTTTATACACCTGATCTAAGAAAGCTCCAACGTCAGAGGACACACCATGTCATTGTTACCATACCTGCAAAGTCTTATTATCATATTACTTATTGAAGCTTAATTAGTAAAATAACAAAATAATGAAAATGGCCCCCCCCCCCCCAAAAAAGCACAGTATATCAATCCTACACAACATCAATATGCAAAATTGCAGTGAAACATTGGAGGCACATTCAAATGTACAAGAAAATGGCATGGATAGCAATCTCAACCTCAGCAGATGCAGGGTAGTATATGAGAATGGAGAGCACGGGCCATTGTGATACAAGTTATGAAGTCTACTCCAGCAATGGGGAGAGGGTACTTTACACATGAAGTTCTCTCATCAACCTGTCCCATCAGACCAGTATTAAATCTAAAGTGATGTGTGTAAAGCTGGTCATACATACTGCACAGACCGCCATCTATCACAACTCCTCAATACCCATGCACACGCAGCCTGTGTTTTCAACTGGAAGAAAGGAGAAAGCCTCGGACACCCCCTGGGTATGGGTTGTCTCCCGTAAAAGCAGTGTATCCAGTATTGTATTTCCATCAACTTAATCCTTCTCTTTCCCGAAAGAGGATGTCAGATGAACAGAGTTAGTAGCCCCCGCACAAGTTAGGTGATTAGTGGGTTCTGTTAAGTCTCATGTAATGTGTATATTGACCTTAAAAGGGAATATAATATGGGCAAACAGGTTATAGAATGCTGAAGAAGCCATACCTGTCTATCTCATATCAGATGCCTTGTTGTGGATAAATCATCTTATCACTTTATGTAAAGGAGCTCTTCCAGGCTATGGGGCGATGCATGGAAGATAACTCCGCCTCCACAGATTATTTTAGATAAAAGGGGTGTTACCAGTGTAATGTGTGATGGTCGCTTTCTGCTCACTGCAGAGCTTTGCGTGATTATACCTGACATCTGCAGGTTCCTCTCAGCTTAAGCCTCCAGCTCACAGGCAGAGTATTGCAACATTATTGCAATAAAGCAGATTCACTTTTAAGGGGTTGTCCAATACTTGGCCAAAATCTTCTCCATCATTATGTTTCCCCCACCAAAACACTAAGGCTATGTGCCCACGTAGCGTATTTTCATGCAGTTACGCTGCGTTCTGCACCGCAGCGTAACTGCATGCGTCCCCAGCACAATCTATGAAGATTGTGCCTAATCCATGGCCACGTGGCGTATTAGAGCGCAGCGCTTCGGCTACTGCCAAAGCGCTGCGTTCTAAAAAGCAACACATCACTTCTTTCATGCGCTTTAGATGCAGGTCCCGCTCTGTCTATGGGAGAGGCTGCATCCACAGCGTATGAAATCGGCTTTTCATTACGGACTGTTTCTGCAGCGATTTGAAGCGCATGTGTGCTGTTCAAATCGCTGTAGAAATTTCTGCAGGGACAGAACGCAACGTGGGCACATAGCCTTACACTCACCTTGGGAACCATTAAAGTGGTGTTACCAATGGCTGTCCCGGGGATTGCATGACAGTTACATCACGTGATCTCTGCTGTCGATCAGTGCTGGAACAGGAAACTTCTAAAGAAAATCGAGGATCATCGCTGCGCTTATCACCATTGAATTTACTTGTCCTGAGGAAGGGGGCAGAGACCCCTGAAACGCGTAGACTTGTACTTCAATAAATGACCTGAAAACTATTCATTGGATTCAATGGTGAGAAGCGCAGCGATGATCCCCGATTTTCTTTAGAAGTTTCCTGTTCCTATCTTACGGGTCCGCAGCTGTCTCCACCAGCCTCAATGCTCCATCAGGTGTTGTGACTGTCTCACAACATCCATAGGTGAGTGCACCTTACAATCCCCCTACTGTTGTTTATCGGTTAAAAGCCTATGCGCCTGTCTTTCGCCCACTACTTCTTAGATGCCAATCAGTGCTGGCATCGCTCTCCCCCCACTTCAGACGAATCAAGACATGTGGAGTAAGTGAGAGCTGCTGACAATGACAATTGTTTTAAATTAAATCTGCTTTAATTGGCCATAAAATGTATCTAAAATTTGTAATAATGTGTTAGCCAATCACAATGTAACAGAATCTGACAGGTCTATTGTAGGGAACACAAACTTTTTGTACTAGGATGATTATAACGAGTAAGATAAATCAGAATTGGTATAATCTAAAGAGGTTGGGCACTACTTTAGCATTGATGGCCGGCTCCCTAGGATAGAAATGCATAGACTTTCACTGATGTAGGTCAGCATTCATATATACCGGGTTTCGGGAGACATTAATGAAAGAGCACTAGTTATTTAGTGGGGCTGTGGGGGGCTTCAGTAATTGGTCTCTGTCTGGGAAGGGGGGCTGAAAATCAAGTGGATGAGACCTATTGTAAGTGAAGAATCCCATCCATTGTAATGTGACTACTGTAGTGTAAGTGATGGGGGAGGGAAGCCCCCCACTGATTTCCCTCCCCGCACAGTTATCTATTTAGTGTCGAAGATGTGAAAAGTTTATACAGACAGAGCCACATAGATCATGTGCAAATTATACTGCCACTGTCACTGGTGCAAACGTCCCATTCCTAACTGGTGTCACCCCACCCCTAGATGACTGAGTGTGAAACCAGCCAGAAGTGAAGCAGATGCTAATGAGGACATGCGATCGTCTCACACTCCGCAGTGATCTCTCAGAGTAGCCTCAGATTTGGGTATGCTGGCTGCTGTGGTGACCTGCAAAGGCCAGATGTGCTGCTGCCATGAATTTTGTCAAAATTCAAATCATCCAATTGACATTTTCATGCAAGTTAATTTTTTTTTATTAAATAAAACTACAACATGTCCAATATTTTGTGTCTTACAGAGGTGGTTCACTGGGTCTCCATGACCTCTGAGATTCGGTGAGTTCACCGAGGCCAGCCCCAGTCTTCCTGAGTGACTGGACTGTGGGCAGCGTTTCACCGCTCACGAGAGCCCAGCATGTTGCGTGCTCTGTCCGTCACTGCAGAGCGCCGTAAGCATGAGCGATGCTGGGCTGTGACGAGCGGTGAAACTGCGCCCACAGCCCAGTCACTCAGGGAGACTTGGGCCGGCCTCGGTGACGTCAGGTCAACTGGAAGTTGACTTGTCATCACCGCATCGCAGAGGTCATGGAGCCCCAGGGGTCACTTCATGGCGATGAGCGGACCGCACTGCTCAGAGGCAGATTTGGCTGAACAAGGTATTTAGAAAAAGCTTTCCCTATCAGTTTTAGAGAGGTGGCCACTATTGCAGAGTAGTGAAGCACTTCTTTAATTAAGAGTATCCCTCAATTTACCTTAATTGGGGAAAAATGGAGCACTAAAACCAATCGTAATTGTAGAGAAACTAACACTGAAAGCGCTTAGAAATCTGTTTTACATGGCTTCATTCATACCAATGCCCTCAAAACATGTAGTTGGACTTGTTTTTGTTAATATTACAGTCCCTATATCCTTAATTCTACCTTGGCATGCCTTAGGTTTCATCGGGAGCCATATAGATGTATCTCTATTTGGCCTCTGACAAAGCCTTTGCAGTTCTGCACTAAGGAACCTCCACAATATGTGCACAGTCCTATAACCTCCACACCCAAGTATCTAGCACATGTATGGACACTAAAAGGCACACTAAGGACACATGCACACAATGTTTTTGTTTCAATGGCTTTGATGGCAGCTAAGACATTGTATCTTGCAACGGTTCCACCTCCAGCATTTTTTCCCTGTGTTCAACTCTAAAACAGCGAAGAATAAACATTCCTTAAAAGATGAAAAAAAGGAACACTAAGGCGGGCTTTACACGCTGCGACATCGCTAGCGATGCTGAGCACGATAGCACCCGCCCCCGTCGTACATGCGATATCTGGTGCTTGCTGCCGTAGAGAACATTATCGCTACGGCAGCTTCACACGCACATACCTGGTCGGCAACGTCGCTGTTACCGCCGAACAGTTCCTCCTTCAAGGGGGAGGTGTGTTTGGTGTCACCGCGACGTCACTAAACGGCCGGCCAATAGAAGCGAAGGGGCGGAGATAAGCGGGACATAACATCCCGCCCACCTCGTTCCTTCCGCATTGCCGGTGGAAGCAGGTAAGGAGATGTTTGTCGTTCCTGCGGTTTCACACACAACGATGTGTGGTGCCGCAGGAATGAGGAACATCGTATCTGCAGCAGTAACGACATTATGGAAATGAACGACATGACACAGATCAGCGATTTTTTACACTTTTGCGCTCGTTCATTGTCGCACCTAGGATTTACACGTTGCGATGTCGCTACCAGCGCCGAATGTGCGTCACTAACGACGTGACCCCGACGATATATTGGTAGCAATATCGCAACGTTTAAAGCCCACCTAAGACTGAACATGTGCACAGCAATGTCGTATTTATATTGATGGGCATGATGTTCATTTTTGGTGGCATTACTCCTGGCGGAATCCACCTGAAAAAGACGTCAGATGCACATAACACTTTACTTCTAGTACTTACAAAAGGGGTATCAGTGCTAGATTTATAGAGAATCAACAGAGCGCTCATGTGTGTATTCAACATATAGGCACCAACATAACTGAGATCAACAATAAATTATCCAAATAATACAATAGCTATAGCCATACAATAGTGTATACATGTATTAATGTAAGCGATAGCCCTTTATTCCTAATGTCACACTTTGATATAGGCATATAATTCTGATTATTACACTGAACTGTGCCGAAAATAAAAATAAAGGTCAGTCTCAGCAAAAGAAACACTGAGTCACAAGTGGGTTACAGCTGGAACCTAGCTATATAATTTTCGCATGAGCCGCCTGAGTATAGCTTAACCAATTCTAGCGGTCCTCCTATTACCAGCGGAAAGTGTAATTATAATTATACATATTTAGCACAGTGGCTGCAGAAAAGAGAACTGTCAATCAAAGTAAGCAGTCCTCATCCAACTCCTGCACACAATGGCTGCCGCTTACCTGCCAAGCTCTTCTCCGATGTCGTAATAATCCTCTAGGTTTTCCTGTCTGAACACTGTCATGGCGCCTCAATGCTCGGTACACATCCACTGTTTTAGACACCTGGAAGTCATCACAACCCAGTCAGATAGCTGGGATCAATGGACATCTTACATTTCCTACAGAAGAAAAGGAGCAGTTTTCAATATATGGTGTTATTGTATACACAGCGTACCCATGTTCGGGTACTCGTTGGATGCTTGGATGGGGACTGCTCAAGTACCTGAGTATAATCGAAGTCAATGGGGAACACAAAAATTTTCGGGAAATCTGAGTCTCTTATTGACTTTCATTATACTATGGTACTCGAGTCGCGCCCATCTGAGCATCCAACAGCTCGTTACGTTACGAGTACTCAAGCATAGTAGTGTTCACTCATGACAAGTTGTAACCAATCCCAATTCTGAACCATGCAGTCATTTCCCTTTACTTCCCTTGTCAGTCATCCACAACCGCAGAACATATTCTCGATTAAAAGAATATATTCTTAAAATTTGGACATTTCCTAGGATGCTCCTTTAAAATATATTTTTGGGATATTTTCTACAGACGCCTCTAGGTCATATTTCCGAGTTGCTCCAGAAATGTAAATTATCATTGAATCCTTCTGGCACTATAATTGGTAGAGGAAAGATACAGCATATATTGCAGGGCTTGGGGTATATCATCATATCTGATCACTACGGAAAAGCATGGAGCCAGGAAAACTCCCAATGTATTCTCCTAGATGATCAGTCTGCCCTCGTTGACAGAAATGACAAAAAATAATCTGATGGAGATCTCTAAAGTCTCAAGGCTCCCATAGAAATTAGACTGGCATCCTCCGAACCCACAGATGTCTTATGTGTAAGTGACCCACCGACATGATTGTTGTAGGCTTAAGGATGTAGCATGTCCAGCTTTGGACTGCAGATGTCTGGTAGCAGCTCTCTCAGAGGATATGGAGGCGCTCGGTCAAACAAATTCTCACGTGTATGGGAGACAGCCGGCAGCCGAACCATTGTATGACTGCAAAAGTATATGGAGGTTTTACATGCTTCGAAAGAGCACTCCAATAGCAGCTTCACAAAATAGTTGATAATCCTGATGAGCAAGCACTACTATGCTTGGTATTCATCAACGCATTTTGATGATCGGATGGGCTCAACTCATTTACCGAGTATAATGGAAGTCAATAGGAACTGGAGCATTTTTCTGGAAGACCTGCTGGAAAAATGCTGGAGTTGCCCAGTGACTTCCATTATATTCCGTACACGAGTTGAGCCCGTCCAAGTGTCCACCTGCTCATTACGAGTATCAAGCACCCGAGTATGGTAGTGCCCACTCATCACTGGTTGATAATGGGTTTAACAATACACTATAATAGATATTTATCCATACACTTGATGTATACTTTTGAGGTTGTCCATGATACCAATTTCTGGACAGGTCATATATAGAATGAAATTATCTGGAACGTCATCATGTTGCATAGTAATAAATGTATTTCTTTTTCAACTCTATGCAAAACTAAATTTAGATCGGTTTGGCTAAATTATATTCCAGGCACATTTTTTAGGGTATTAAAAAGGTGGGAAACCTAGAAATCGGAGCCCCTCTCCCCCCACCCTCCAATTTCTTCACATAACGTGTAAGATACTGATCATATTTTATTAAATAGATACATTCAAACTCCAAAATGCATATACTAGACTGGATATTGCATACATACACACAGGTGGATCCAAACAGGACAATACAAAAAGTCTACAGAAACCTAAAACAGTGTGGAAAGCTTCAGTCTGCAGCCCACCCGAAGATGTGCAAACAGTCAAGTAACCAGGTCAATGTTAACTCAGTGCAAATAGTGCTAATATATAAAGCTGTGTGTGTGTGTGTGTGTGTGTGTGTGTGTGTGTGTGTGTGTGTGTGTGTGTGTGTGTGTGTGTGTGTGTGTGTGTCCGCTAAAGGAATTTTCACCGTCGCATGTACAATCACGAAATTTTGCACAGACACTCCATGTGACTCAGGGAACGTCATAGACTATGTTTGGGCGGGAAAATGTAACCCCGTCCTTTCCAGTTACTCTACAAAAATCCTGCCTCCATTAATCTGAATGAAGCTGGGAGCTCCTGGCTTTAAATAGCAATTGTCAGTGGTTGCTATAGGAACAAAACAAACTGTTAGTAAATGAAGCTTATGTGTGAGGTAAAAAGATGTCAGTGGTGAGACAGATAGAGAAAGACAGAGACAGCCCGGGCAAAGAGACAGCCCGGGCAAAGAGACAGCCCGGGCAAAGAGACAGCCCGGGCAAAGAGACAGCCCGGGCAAAGAGACAGCCCGGGCAAAGAGACAGCCCGGGCAAAGAGACAGCCCGGGCAAAGAGACAGCCCGGGCAAAGAGACAGCCCGGGCAAAGAGACAGCCCGGGCAAAGAGACAGCCCGGGCAAAGAGACAGCCCGGGCAAAGAGACAGCGAGAAAGAGAGAGTCAGACAGATACAGAGATTGAGACAGACAGAAACAGACAGACAAGGAAAGAGACAGACAGCGAGACAGACATCGACACACAGACAGAGACTGGGAGAGAGACAGAGAGACAGTTACTATCCCGGGCAACGCCTGGGTACTACAGCTAGTGGCTATATAAAATACACAAATCCTCAATTATCTGTGTACATATGGTAGGACAAGGTACGGACTGATTGCAGAAGCACCTCCAAGTGCGTTTCGCTTCTTCGTCAGGAGGTCAAAAGGTGGTTTCACCCTAAGCTGTCATACTTGGGCTAATAGTTATTTCATATTATTCAGTGTGACCACAGTTACCCGTCACTGATCTTTAGGAAAACTACTGCATTGTCTAGATCAAGAGAAACTATGGTAAGAAGTGCAGGAAACCATAACCCAACAAAAAAAATCCTACGTGATGAACCATGAGATGGGAAGATGCTGGCACTAGTTCTATGCTAGATGTGTACCAGCCTGAATGTGGTGGGATTTCACAGGTAATCAATAGCTGTAAATAACTACAGATCTCTATCATCAGTGCTGATACAACAGTAAATCTGCACCACTGCGATGTTTAGGGAGCTAGAATGTGCAAGTGTACATAGGGAAACCATGCTAAATATGGCCAGGATTTACATCGGCTGCAAATGGAGAACCACAACGGAGAGAATGGTTTCATTTCCTCCAGATTTTCTTGTGAAGCTTCAGATGTATTTTGCCCCATCGCAGCTTCCTGAAATAATAAGCCAGAATGGCGGGAGCGTCTCCACAATGTTACAAGGTAACAAAACAGCTTCTAGTATATAAATGATGAGGCATCAGTATACAGAAAGGGACAGGAACAGTCTTACATCAATAAGATCTCAGGTGGTCAGAGAGAAGTAGAGAGTCAATGGTGTGGGCAGAGAGCCTTCCGCTGAAAGCTCAAGAGACAACCTAGAATAAAACGTGTGTCCGGCTATTCCCAGAGGAAT